>NC_041382.1:373264088-373314475 GCF_002162155.2 Triticum dicoccoides
CCATCCGGACCTCCACCACCGGAGCGTAGCCGCAAAGCTCCGTGCCACCAAGATCCTCCCATGGCCGCCCCGTCGCCAGGACCTCGCGCCAATTCTGCCTTCGTCCTCTGCTTCCTCCGCCCCGGGATCCAGTTGCCCTCGCCCTCGCCGGAGTTGCGCCAAGTCCCCCTGCATCACGCGTGCGTTGAATACACCTCTGCCTCACTCGCCAGCCTTGTCTGCTTCATCTACGAACTAGCTCCCTTGACCAATCCCCGTGTTGACCCTATCAAGTGCCCGTGTGGACCTCCTGCGCCAAGCCAACCAGGCCGATCCGTTCTAGCTGTCCCCGCCGCCAAGTTCCCCTGCATCACGCCTCTGCTCGCGCCGCTGCCAGATCGAGCGAGCGAGGAGAGCGCTCGCATTGACCGCGCCCACTCAAAGCCGCGGCCCAGCCCAGCTCTCCTTTGCTCCGGCCCGTAGTCCCAGTGTGAGCAGCCCCCCGGTGTTTCCTTGTTGGGCTTCCTATTCAGTTTTGGCCCGAGTGCCTGTTTTTTTCCTGAACGATTTTCCTAATTATCAGAGAACTGTAGTTTTTGCAGAAAACCCCTCCATGTTCATGCATATAATAACTTCAGAACCGTGCATCGGATTAAAATAAATTATATATGTAACATTCTTAGAATTTTGTGTATATTAATAATTTGCAACTTTCATGCATGTTAAAAATGTTTAAAAACTGTTGTTTGATTAAATTTGCCCATATTGCCATGCTAAAATGTTTTCTTTCATAACTAAATAACCGTAGCTCCAATCTTAACAAACTTTATATGTAAATGGGGTAGAAAAATGCCTAGTTTAACATGGTGCACTCTTATTGCATGTTTAACAACTCTAAAATTGTGTTAAGGGCAGAACAGTACCAAATCTAAAATACGCACATGAGGATTTTCCAGACTTTTTTGCTTGTTGTTCCGGCCTCATTTAAACTTGCCTAGATAGGTAGTTTTATTATGCTTCACCTCTTGCCATGTTAATCAACATTTAATATTGTTGGGTACATAAACAAGATCAAACTAAATAACTTGAATGTGGTGTTCCGTCAATATGCAACTCGTTGCATATTGAACTCCATTTAACTTGTAGTTTTGTTTGTGCACTTTTCCATGCCATGCCTCATTAAACCGGTCATGCATCATACTTGGTTATGCATCATGCCATGCTTATGTGATGGTTGTTTACTATGTCGTTTGCTTCTTTCCGAGTTGCTTCTCGCGTTAGCTACGTCCGTTTGTCTTCTTCATGGACTCGTTCTTCTTCCTTGCGGGATCTCAAGCAAGATGACCATACCCTCGAAATCACTTCTATCTTTGCTTGCTAGTGGTTCGCTCTATTGCCATGCCGCGATACCTACCACTTGCTCTAACATGCCTCCCATATTGCCATGTCAAGCCTCTAACCCTCCTTTCCTAGCAAACCGTTGTTTTGCTATGTTACCGCTTTGCTCAGCCCCTCTACAAGCGTTGCTAGTTGCAGGTGAAGATGAAGTTTGTTCCATGTTGGAACATGGTTATTGTTGGGATATCACAATATCTCTTATTTAATTAATGCATCTATATACTTGGTAAAGGGTGGAAGGCTCGGCCTTATGCCTGGTGCTTTGTTCCACTCTTGCCGCCCTAGTTTCCGTCATACCGGTGTTATGTTCCTTGATTTTGCGTTCCTTACAAGGTTGGGTGTTATGGGGATCCTTTGACAGTTCGCTTTGAATAAAACTCCTCCAGCAAGGCCTAACCTTGGTTTTACTATTTGCCTCACCACCACCTACCCTTCCCTCGGGTCGGCCAACCCGAGGGTCATCTTTATTTTAACCCCCCGGGCCAGTGCTTATCTAAGTGTTGGTCCGAACTAGTGTCCTTTGCAACACCACCTCAGGGAAACTTGAGGGCTGGTTTAGTTGTATGGAGTGCTCAGCCGGTGTTGCCCTGAGAACGAGATATGTGCAGCTCCTATCGGGATGTCGGCACATCAGGCGGTCTTGCTGGTCTTGTTTTACCATTGTCAAAATGTCTTGTAATCGGGATTCCGAGACTGATCGGGTCTTCCCGAGAGAAAGAATATTCTTTGTTAACCGTGAGAGCTTGTGATGGGCTAAGTTGGGACACCCCTGCAGGGTTTGAACTTTCGAAAGCCGTGCCCGTGGTTATGGGCAGATGGGAATTTGTTAATGTCCGGTTGTATAGAACTTGACACTTACTTAATTAAAATGCATCAACCGCGTGTGTAGCCGTGATGGTCTCATTCCGGCGGAGTCCGGGAAGTGAACACGGTTCTTGTGTTCTGCTTGAACGTAAGTAGTTTCAGGATCACTTCTTGATCACTTCTAGTTCATGACCATTGCGTTGCTTCTCTTCTCGCTCTTATTTGCGTATGATAGCCACCATATATGCTTAGTGCTTGCTGCAGCTCCACCTCCTTACCTTACCCTACCCATAAGCTTAAATAGTCTTGATCTCGCGGGTGGGAGATTGCTGAGTCCTCGTGAATCACAGATACTTCAAAACAGTTGCAGGTGTCGATGATGCCAGTACATGTAACGCAACCCAGCTCAAGTGTGATGTAGGGTAGAGACCCTAATCGCCCGATCTTTCACGAAAGGAGTGGATCCCGGGGAAAACACGAAGAACACAGGGAAGAACGGAGAGAAAACACAATAAGAAACACTAAACTGACATGAATAAGTCACACATGGGCTAGATCCTTGAATACATAGAACGATACACGAATCCACGGACAACTAAGGACGATACAAGGGTAGCCAGTTCTTCTCCGTGAGGAGGTCTTGGTGTTCTTCTCCAAAAGGAGGTCTTGTATCCGCTTGGGGGATCTTCTCCGGTGGAGGCTCGAATCTCCGAGGAGAAGGTAACCAAGTGGATGAGCAAAGCTCTCTCACAAATATGAGCTAAACATTTGCTAACCCTAGAAAGGAGGAGGGAGAGGTCTTAGTGCAAATGGGGGTGAAGTGAAGGGGTACATGGGCCTCAGCCCGCAACTGGACACAGCCAGGGGTCGGACGTCCGGTGGGCGTCGGACGTCCAGAGACTCACGGGCGGCCAGACGTCCGGTAGACGTCAGACGTTCGCTCGATTTGGCTCGGACGTAGGAGTGCCGGATTTCCGGAGGGGGTCGGTCGTCCGGTCGTCGGTCGTCCGCTGGCGTAGAACGTCCGCTCATTTGGCTCGGGTGCGGGATCGCCGGTCGTCCGGTCCGGGTCGGTCGTCCGGTGGATCTTCAGGCGCCGGACGTCCGGGCCCGGCCGGTCGTCCGGTGGCTGTGACTCTTCCTGCAGCTCTCCTTATTTTCCGTCTTCACATCCATCTTCTTCTCCTTGCTCCTTAGCTTCTCCATGATACCTGAGTATGCATAGTGTCCGTATGAGGTAGTAGCCATGTCTCATGTGCATCAAAGTGTGATTGTGAGAGGAGAGATGTCACCTCGGTTTCGAGAGATCTTGCACGTGATCGAGTCATGGGTCCACTAGGCACTTGATGAGACGATGGTAGGTCCATGGGGATGACCTTGGGATGCTCCACATCATCTCCCCTCCCTTGGGGAAGATCAGACCTCGGATCAAAATCCTCATCACCATGGTACGGGGAGAGATCTTTGACGTTGAAGATGTCGCTCACGGAGTACTTGTCACGTGGGATGTCGATCTTGTATGCGTTGTTGTTGTAGCGTGCAAGCACCTTGAATGGTCCATCGGCTCGTGGTAGTAGCTTGGACTTGCGCTCGTTGGGGAAGTGTTCCTTGCGAAGGTGTAGCCACACAAGATCTCCAATGTTGAATATCATGTGATTCTTGTTGACGTTGAGCTTGGTCGCGAGTCGTTGTACTTGGAGCTCAATGGTGTGCCTTGTATCTTCATGCATCTTCTTGAGTTGGTTGGCTCGGTCACTCGCGTCCATGTTTGTGCGCTCGTGGAGTGGTAGAGGTAGGATGTCCAATGGGGACAATGGGTTGAAACTGTAGACAACCTCGAAGGGGACTTGCCGGTAGTCGAATGTCTTGCACGGTTGTAGGCGTACTCGGCGATGGGTAAGCACTCCTCCCACTCCTTGATGTTCTTCTTGATTAGCACGCGAAGAAGGGTGGAGAGCATGCGGTTTGTCACCTCCGTTTGGCCGTCGGTTTGTGGATGATAGGCCGTGGAGAATAGAAGCTTGATTCCGAGCTTGGCGCATAAGGTCTTCCAAAAGTAACTCAAGAACTTGACGTCGCGGTCCGAGACGATAGTCTTTGGCACACCATGTAGACGCAATATTTCCCTACAAAAGAGATTAGCCACATGTGAAGCATCGTCTATCTTGTTACAAGGAATAAAATGTGCCATTTTTGAGAAACGGTCCACAATGACAAATATAGAATCTTTCCCATTGCGTGTCCTCGGCAAACCAAGTACAAAGTCCATGCTAATGTCTTCCCATGGTTGGTATGGAATTGGTAGAGGCCTATAGAGGCCATGAGATTGAGCTTTGGACTTAGCTTTGCGGCATGTCAAACATCGGTTGGTGAAACGATTGACGTCCCGAAACATCTTTGGCCAAAAGTAGCTCTTCGAGAGCATGGCGAACGTCTTGTCGCGTCCGAAATGTCCCATTAAGTCTCCTCCATGTGATTCCTGCAAAAGCAACAAGCGAAGGGACGACTCGGGGATGCAAAGTTTGTTATCTCTCATAAGATAGCGATCTTTGATGTAATAGTGTTCCCAAGATGTATTCGACAAACACTTGGCATAAGGAGTAGCAAAGGTTCCATCATGCTCATACAAGTCTTCGGTATGCTCGAAGCCAATGACATCTAACTCAAATTGCGTGACAAACATGCAAATGCGGGAAAGGGCATCCGCTACGATGTTTTCTTTACCCTTGATGTACTTGATGACATAGGGAAAATACTCAATGAATTCACTCCATTTAGCATGACGCTTGCTCAACTTAGTTTGACCCTTAAGATACTTGAGAGTCTCATGATCGGTATGACTGATAAACTCATGGGGACGAAGGTAATGTTCCCATTCATGTAAAACGTGGACTAAAGCATATAGCTCTTTGTCATAGATGGGATAATTGAGTTGCACTCTGGAAAGTTTCTCACTAAAGTAAGCTATGGGGCGCTTCTCTTGCGTTAACACACCTCCTATGCCGTTACGACTAGCATCACA
This sequence comes from Triticum dicoccoides, assembly GCF_002162155.2. Classification (NCBI taxonomy): domain Eukaryota; kingdom Viridiplantae; phylum Streptophyta; class Magnoliopsida; order Poales; family Poaceae; genus Triticum; species Triticum dicoccoides. The sequence goes on from NC_041382.1 coordinate 373,269,292, forward strand.
ATGAATTTCAAAAGGCTTGTCGAAGTTGGGTAAAGCAAGCACAGGAGCATGAGTAAGCAAATTCTTAAGCTCATTGAATCCGGTATCTTGGGATGGTCCCCAAACAAACGGCACATTCTTCTTGCTCAAAGCATGCAAAGGCGAAGCAATGGTGCTAAAATCCTTCACAAAGCGACGATAGAAACCCATAAGACCAAGGAAACTACGCACTTGATGCAAGTTGGTTGGTTGCGGCCAAGTCTTAATAGCATTGATCTTGGACTCATCTACATGAACACCCTTAGAAGAAACAACAAAACCCAAGAAAACGAGCTTATCAACACCAAAAAAGGCATTTCTCCATATAAGCATAGAGACACTCTTTTCTAAGAGTATGCAAAACGGTGCGGACATGGGTGACATGCTCTTTGATAGATTTGCTAAACACAAGAATGTCATCGAAGTAAACCACAACAAATATACCAATGTAAGGGCGAAAGACATGATTCATAAGGCGCATAAAAGTGCCCGGTGCTTCCGAGAGACCCATAGGCATGACTAAGCACTCATACAAACCAAACTTGGTTTTGAAGGCGGTTTTCCATTCATCACCCTCTTGTATGCGGATTTGATAGTAACCACTCTTAAGATCAATTTTGGAAAATATAGTGGCACCACTAAGCTCATGTAGCATATCATCTAGGAATGGAATGGGATACCTATAACAAATGGTGATAGCATTGATAGGTCTACAATCGGAGCACATGCGAAAACTACCATCACGTTTTGGCACAAGAATGACCGGAACGGCACAAGGGCTCAAACTTTCACGCACATGTCCATGGTCTATGAGATGCTTTACTTGCCTTTGAATTTATTTGGTTTCTTTAGGGTTGACGCGGTAGGGAGCTTTGTTCGGAAGTGGTGCTCCGGGGATGAGGTCGATGCGGTGCTCAATGCCTCATAGTGGAGGTAGTCCCGGAGGTAGCTCATCGGGGAAAACATCTTGAAATTCCTGCAAAAGAGAAGACAACACTAGAGGAAGAGTGTGAGAAGTGTTCGTTTGTGGTGCATTGTCCTTGCACACGAGGACGTAGTGTTGGACACTAGATGGGTTCTCACACACTTCTCTCATCTCACGTTTGGTGGCAAATAGAACTAGGTTCTTGTTTTCGCTCATCGTGGAGGCACTCAATTTGGTTTTGTTGCGCTCACTCTCTTTTTGGTGGCTCACTCTCTCACCATTCTCTCCACGATGGGTGGCTTGCTTATCGGCGGTCACTTGGCTTGGAGACATAGGTCGTAACACAAACTCCTTTCCTTGCATCTTGAAGCTATAGTGGTTTGTACGCCCATTGTGGACGACTCCTCTATCGAATTGCCATGACCGTCCAAGGAGAAGATGACAAACGGTCATTGGGATGACGTCACACTCCAAGGTGTCTTCGTAGGCGCCGATTTTTAAGGAGACTTGCACTCGGTGCTCGACTTGGATGGTACCGGAGTCACTAAGCCATTGCACTTTGTATGGATGTGGATGCTTCGCCTTGGGCAATTGGAGCTTGGAGCAGAGTTCTTTGCTTGCGAGATTATGACAACTTCCTCCATCGATGATGACCTTGACGGATCGTCCTTTGATGTCGGCCTTGGTGTGGAATATGGTGCATCTTTGGTCTTCTTCTTGGTGATGTTGGAGGGTCAAGACTTTGGAGACAACAAATGCGGGACTTGAGTCTTCATCACAAAAGACTTGTTCTTCTTCATTGTTCACTTGGCGGTGCATGGCGACTTGCTAAAGGGCTTCCATTTCTCCTTCACTCATGGAATCATAAGTGCCATCGTCGTTGAAGATCATGGTGCCCTTGTTGGTGCACTCATAGGACTTGTGGCCTCGGCCGCCGCAAGTGAAACACTTGAAGGAACTCGTCTTGACGGTCTCGTCGGTTGGGGTTAAGGATGATGAAGCTTTCGTCTTGAAGTTGCTCGTAGTAGGATAGCTTGTAGTTTACGAAGCTTTCTTAGAAGTCGACTTGTCGAAGTTGATTGAAGAAGGCTTTGTAGTCAGTGTTGGAGTCGTTGAAGCTTGGTTGTTGGTGAAGTCGTAGGACTTGGATGAGAACTTGGCATACTTGAAATCATCTTGCACTTGGCGTTCCGCTTTAGTAGCTTGGTGCACTAGCTCGATGAGATTTGAGTATGGTTGGAAGTCGGCGATCTTCTTGATAGGATGATTGAGTCCATTCAAGAAACGTGCCATTGTTTTCTCATCATCTTCCGTGACATTGGCTCTTATCATTGCAATCTCCATCTCCTTGTAGTATTATTCAACACTCTTGGTTCCTTGCTTGAGTTGTTGGAGTTTCTTGAAGAGGTCGCGGTTGTAGTAGGTAGGCACGAAGCGTGCTTTCATGAAATCCTTCATTTGTGCCCAAGTAGTGATGGGTGGATCACCTCTTGCCTCTCGGCGCTCAATGACTTGTTCCCACCAAATAAGGACATAGTCTTGGAACTCAAGGGATGCCATCGCGATCTTCTTCTCTTCTTCATAATTGTGCAAACGGAAGATCTTGTCAACTTTCAATGCCCATGAAAGGTACTCTTCGGGATCCTTGCTTCCGTTGAACTTGGGCATGGTGAACTTGAGCTTGCTGTAGCGTTGCTCTTCATTGTGTTGGGGTCGGGGATGATTACACCCATGTTGTAGATGATTGTTCAACTCGTGGTGCTTTTGGCGCGGGGGATTCCCATTGTCTTCGTGCTCTCGATGAACTTGATGGTCTTGGCGATCTTATGGAGGATCTTCGCGAGCTCGTGGCGGAACTTGACGATGCACGCGAGCTTGAAATCGTCGTTCTTGAATTTTCTTCGCGAAGTGCTTCCTCTTGGTCACGGGCTTGTCGGCCTCGGTCGGCAACGGCTTGACTCGAATCGCGTAGAGCTCATTGTGCCTCAAGTGCTTGAGTGTCACGGAGTTGTTGTTCTTGACATTGAGCCTCGGCATCTTGTGAATTTTGGTGTAGACGCGCTCGTTCTTCCTCTTCATGTTGGCGTTGTCGTTGCTGTTCTCGTGCTAGCGCAAAGGCTTCTTGGGTTTGACGTCGTCGGTGCTCTTGCGAGTCGGTGTCGCGTAGAGGATTGAGGTTTGCTTGATGCTCGTTGCGCGTGGCACGTCGAAGAGTGTTTGAAAACGGTGTACTTGAGCCGGAAAGGGTAAAGTCGGAATGGCGACTTGAACGGCTCCTTCTTAAGGTGGAAGAAGAGCGGTTGAGCAACAAAGCGCGAATCTCGTCCATCATTGCGTCATTCTCTTGCTTGTGATCATCAAGCTTGTGGTCGAAGTAGTCCCTTGTACGTTGCTCGGAGAGTCGCAAGTCGGTGGCGAGGTTGTCAATGCGGTCACTCATTGCTTGTTGTTCTTGATGCAAAGCACGTTGTGCACCAAAGAGGTGGCTTTTGGTGACGAAGGAGTTCATGTCGTCGTCTTGCTCCGAGAAGAGTGGGTTGGTAGAAGTACTTGGCCTATCCATCATTCCAAGACAAATGTGAGTGGTAGAAAGAGAAGAACGAATACCAAATGTACCTTGACCGAAGTTGAAAGTGAATCGATGATCACTCCAATGTAGGACAAGGAAATAGCCCAATTGGTACGAATTCTCGTCGGTTTCTCACACCTACACAAGTAAAACCTTATGGTGGAGCTTGGTTAGGATGGTGGCACAATTTTTGATGTGAATGTAAGCAAGATTCAATAATGTTGGAGAAGATCCACGACTTGTAAATGCAACAAGTAGACCAATAGCAAGATGTGGTACCCGGAAACACAACACACGGAAAGATAAATGGGGTCGTGCAACCAAGGGTGAGCCAAAATGTGGAAACCACGAAAATGCTCTTGTTGCACAACACTAAAGAGATGCTAGCACGATTGCACAATAGGCGGATAAGAACTTGTGCACAACCTACTAAGCAAAAATGCAATGACTTCTATCCCAAGTATGATGTTCCGGAGATATGATCCAAGATGATCGAATATGACAATCTTAATGTTGTATGATGCTATGGTTCTTGCTTATAAGCTCTGTGCGTATCTTTTCTCTTTGCTTAAAAGCTTGCTTGGCTCTTTGATGTTTGAGCTCTTTTCTCATGCGATGCTTCACGGACCAAGATAGCAATTATGTATGCGATGACAACTTTGTGACACAAGAGATGATTCCAAGATATGCAACACGATGGTAGTATGTATGCTATGGGATGTATGATCACTAATGTGCACAAGTCACGTTGCCGGCAATACTCAAATGCTAGTCTCGATGGGTAAGCTACGCAAAAGTAAGGCTATGGGGTTATCAATCCAAATGGAAAAGAGTATGATGATATCACACTACCAAGATGATACCACAAGGGTGTAGTCGTTCGTAGTAGTCCTTGGCGAAAGTAAGCCGTGGTGATGTTGATGTCGAACCGTCCCTAGGTAGCCGAAACACGAAAGGAAACGGTGAGCCACAACTCAAACTCTCAAAACCAAGTGAGACAAAATGCGGACTCCGGCAGAATTAGTTATGGACAAAACAAAAATCAGCCGAAATGGGAAACTACAGGTAGCGGACGTCCGGAAAAAACGGATGTCCGGTCGCCGGACGTCCGGTCGGCTCGGGAATCCGCTGATTCTGCTCGGGTTAAGGGGTTCCGGTTGTCCGGTAAGGTCGGACGTCCGGTGGTTCCTGCGGCTCCGGACGTCCGGTAAAGTGACGGTCGTCCGGTGGGTCGGGGTCAACACGAAAATTCAGATCCGGGAGGCGGTTTCGGGCGGAATATGGGGATTTTGGGGTCAAAATTGATAGGATTTCGTGGATTTTGGAGGGATTTCGAGCTGGAGATGGTGGGGGAAAGCTAGATCCACTTGAAACACAACAAATTCACGGATCAAAACCAACAAAACATCATCAAAACTCAGAAATCACAAGAAAATTTTTTTGGGGCTATTTTTGTGGGGATTTTCGGATTAGGACGAAAAACAACAAAATCAAGCTAGAAAACGAAGAGGGGGGCTCCGAAATCGTGATCAACCTTTGATGCGGAGCATCCTACGGACATCACCATGTCAAGAGTACGTTTGGAAAGTGACACGTTCAACATCCACTTCACATACACAAAGGTGAATCATCTCCTTTACGCGTGTTCACTTGACCCCTTTGAGGATGGTATACTACTTGACACTCCACTCGCGTACATGCATAGGTATTGTCGGAACACTACGGACGGCGAGGAGGAGTGCGAGTGCAAGTGTACAACTACACCATCCGCGAGGGAAGCATGGAAACAAAGACGCAAGAAGAAGAGTTGTCGAAGAAGCTCCAGCGAGCAGATGTCCGGACGACACCGGACGACCGGCCCCTCCCAGCGAGCGGACGTCCGGCCCCCACCGGACGACCGGTACATCTACACCCGAGCCAATTCAGCGGAATACCGACGACACCGGACGACCGGAAACCGGACGACCGGAAACCGGACGACCCCTAGCCACCGGACGTCCGGTGCCACCTCAACCGAGCCAAAGTGAGCGGAAGTCCGGCGACTACCGGACGTCCGGAAGCCCACGAGCCACCGGACGACCGGTCCCTAGCGGACGTCCGGTACCTGTCTGAGTACAGAGATCGGGCATGAATCCCATGTATCCCTCTCCCACTTACCCCTTCGTGGACCTAGACTATATATACTCCTCCACCTCCTCCTAGTTAGGGTTAGCGTTGGTTTAGCTCATACTTAGAGATAGAGCTTCGCTCATCCACATCGGATCTACTCCTCGTGAGAGACCGCGGCCTCTTCGGAGAAGATCCCTTTGGATTCAAGACCTCCTTTTGGAGAAGAACATCAAGACCTCCTCACAGAGAAGACCGACTACCTTTGTATCGTCCGTTGTTGGCTTTGGATCTTGTATCTCACCTTTGGGTTCATCGATCTAGCGCATGTGTGATCTATTCTTGTTGGTTGAGTGATTCTCTCGTGTTTCCTCTTGTGTTTTCCCTCGTCTTCCCCTCGTGTTCTTCGCGTTCTTGGACGTGATCCGCTCCTTTCGTGAAAGATCGGCCCCTAGGGTTCCTACCCTACATCATCTTGGTATCATGAGCCAGGTTGATCATGATTTCGGAGCCTCCCCCACCGTTTTCTAGCCTTCTTTTGCTTTATTTCGTCCTAAATTCAAAAATCCCCACCAAAAATAGCCCCAATTTTTTTTGATTTGTTGGTTTGATGATGTTTTGTTGATTTTTGATCCATGGATTTGCTTGGTTTCGAGTGGATCTAGCATCTCCCCAAGTTTGCCCATCTTTCATCCACGAAATCTCATCAATTTTGACCCCAAAATCCCCAAATTCCGCCCCAAATCGCAGGAAACACCGGACGTCCGACCTTACCGGACGACCGGAACCCCCTAACCCGAGAAGAATCAGCGGATTTCCGACCCGACCGGACGTCCGGCGACCGGACGACCGTTTTTTCTGGACATCCGCTACGTGGAGATATCAACTTCGGCTGATTTGTGTTTCGGCCATAACTAATTCATCTGGAGTCCGATTTTTGTGTTCTTTAGCTCGTTGGAAAGCTCTTGACATCCCCCTTCCCACAAAAATACTACCATCACCATTTGACTCCATAAAACTTTGACAATTTTGGCATCTTTGCCTAGGGCTTCCACCACATCAACCGCTACACCAGCACCGACTTCCGCAACCTAACCCATATTGATGCCCAGCACATATGTGGTTGCTTGAGGAGTGATTTGAGTCTCCTAAGGTGTCTAGGCTACTTAGGGACGATTGCTTCTTCATCAACCACCACCACCACTTCTGCATAGGCTTGACCACTATACACTTCCGCCACCCCAACTTAACCCAATTTTGGTTGTGTTGTGAGTTGTGTCCGCTAAGGTGTTTCGGCTACTTAGGGACCGTGCTTTCAAATCCGACACCGTGTATAGTCCACCACCATAACCTCCTCTTCCGCATTGCCTAGTGCAACACCACCACTTCCCGCTACCACCATTTGACTTTTGTCCTTGAGATTTTGAGTTGTGGTTTTTCCATTTCCTAAGGTGTTTCGGCTACTTAGGGACGAGTCTCCATCATCTTGGTATCTACATCAAGAACAATGCTACTCATCATAGCCAAGGACGGTAACCTCCGTATCATCTTGCTATCGTGGTACCCCTCCATTGTACATTCCCCTTGCAATTGCATTGTTAACCCCTAGCCCATTTTGCGTTACTTGCCTATCGAGACTAGCCATTTGAGTATTGCCGGCAACGTTACTTGTGCACATTAGTGATCTACACCATACATTGCATACATACCATGTCATATTGGTATCATATCATCTCGTGTGCCTCAAGTTTGTTCCCGCATATACACAAGTACTATCTTGGTTTGTGCATTTCGCAAAGTGGACATATATATATATATATATATATATATATATATATATATATATATATATATATAAAGAGAATAAGCTTTTAAGCAAAGAAAAAGAGAGAAACAAAAGAGCTCGTAAGCAATAGCCATAGCATCATACCACATTGCATATAAGATCATCTTGGATCACCTTGTGAGAAACACCGGGAACCATACATACATAGCATACTTGGGATAGAAAGTTATCCATTTTGCATCTTATAGGTTGTGCACAAGTGTCGTATATGCCTATTGAGCAATCGTGCTAGCGTGTCTCTAGAGTTGTGCAACAAGAGCATTTTCCATGGATTCCACATTTTGAGCTCATCCTTGGTTGCACGACCCCATTTATCTATCCGTGTGTGTGTTTCCGTGTGCCACATATTGCTATTGGTCTACTTGTTTCACTTGCGAATTTGTGAATCTCTTTCAACATTATTGACTCTTGCTAACATTTTGCATTAAATTTTTGTGCCACTATCCTCACCGAGCTCCACCATAAGCCTTACTTGTGTAGGTGTGAGAAACCGGCAAGAATTGGTACCAATTGTGCTATTTCCTTGTCCACATTGGAGTGATCATTGATCCACTTTCAACTTCGATCAAGGTACATTTGGTATTCGTTCTTCTCTTTCTCCCACTCATATTCGCTCGAGTCTTGTGATGGATAGGCAAGGCATTTCATCTTCGGTCTACAACAACAACGACGAGTTCGATGCCACGAACAACTCCAACGATGCCAAGATGCAAGCTCAAATGGAGGAGATCAAGGCCCTCATCAACTCCTACAAGCGGTCTTCCTCATCTTCGAGAAGACTCTCAAGAGCACATGCCTCCGAGCTACCATCTCCGGCAAGATCACATCGGCATCAACACCATCACCAACAAGGACGTGAAGGTCAAGAGCTCAACACCAACAACCGCTCAACAACTTCACCCTCCCCCTTGGCATCTTCGCCAAGCGACTTCAAGGCATCTTCGCCTACGGACATACGGCATCTTCGCCCACAAGCACCTCAAGAGAAGCTCCCCAAGCTCGAGTCCACGACTTCCACGAGCTACTACGACCTCGACACCGACCATGAGATTCCTTTCTATGGGACTCAAGAACCCGAGGAGTATCTCGAGTGGGAGTGTTTGATGGACGACTACCTCAAGCTACGTCAAGTTCCTCCTGAAGATCAAGTGAAGTGCGCCACAAGGAACTTCCATGACTATGCGTCCACATGGTGGCTTCACGCATCTTCGGAGACCTACGACATGAGTTGGCCCAACAAGAAGAGAGATTTGCAGCGAGAGTTCGTGCCTCCAACCTACACGGAACAACTTCTACGCCAATTGGAGAACACCACCCAAGGATGCAAGTCCATCGACGAGTACTTCAAGGAGATGAGGATTGCCTTGCGACGAGCCGGCGTGGACGACCCCATTTCGATGAAGTTCCACTTCATGATGGGATTGCACAACGACATCTACAATACGATCTTCCTCGAGAACTACAAGTCCCTCGACGACAACTACATTGGTGCTCTCAAGGCGGAACAAGAACTCATGAAGGCCAAAGCTTCTCCACCCCAAGCTCACTTCACGATGACCAAGCTCCATGAGAACGAGCATGAGGCTAGTACCACCATGATGTCCAAGCCCGACGAGCTCCAAGACGATGCTCCCAAGTTCGACTTCACCGCCATCCCTCTTTGTGGCATTGACGATGCCGAGTCTACTTCGACTCTTTTTCAAGATGGTGCGACGACGACTACGACTACGGACACCATCAAGGACCAAGCTTTGGAGGCGAGCGACATGGTGACGAGCAAGGATGATGCTTCCATCTTAGGAGGCGAGAGTGATGATGTGCCATCTTCGGCCTTCATCGACGGCGATAACAACGAGATGGTTGAGCATGGGATTTTCCCTTTGACCACGACGACGTATGATGACTTGAGTGACTTGTGCCACCATATTGAGAGTGAGAGTGACTTCACCACTAGCCCCATAGATGTGTTACCCCAATTCTCATGTGAGGAGAGCCACAACCCCCACCACTTGAGTGAGATGAGTGACTCCACCATACGTGAGATTGAGTGCTCCTATTTCGTGGGAGTGAGGGAACCACCACATAGAGAGAGTGAGATAGTTGATAGGTCATGTGAGGCCACTTTTAACACTAACGACTTGACCTCTACCTCTATTGTGTCTTCTCATTTGGTGCTCGGTCCCTTATATGATGACATGCCGATTCTCGACGACTTCGTCCTACCTTTGGACAAGACGATGGCCATGGTGGAATATGATGCACCCCCACATGGTGCCATCACAATGATGATCTTGACCACCATTTGGTCTTACCCACCTCACCTACACCACGTGAGTGGAATGACAAATGTAACATAGGTGAAGGTGATGCTCTTGTCCCACTAGTGGACTATCATGACATTGATTGCTTGCATGATGTTGATCAACCTATTTCCATGCTTCATGCTAGTGTGACTTCCCCATGCGATGATTTACCCATTTATGATATGTATGATGATTGCCATGTGGAATCTATTAGTTGTGATGCCATGTTACATAGGATTTCTTGTGCTAATTCTCTCGGTCACATCATGTTTGCCAATCCGCTTGACTTGTCATATGATATTCATGAGATCAACCACATGTCATATTTGCAATCTCTTCATAGTGACTATGCATATGCCATTCAGATTAACCCCCAATTTGCATTTATGGCATACATGACAAGCCTATGGTTATTGGCATTTGTTTCTCTTGTGATGATATTGACATGCTACCTTTGCATCATTTATCTCATATGCCATGCCATAACCACCTAGCTTCGGATATGCATTGTTTTGGATGTTGTCCATTTTCTCCATATGATGTTTCCAACAATGCTCATGAGGAGACCCCCATAGTTTCCTCATACATTTTAGGAGATTTTGATCACTCCCATCCATTGCATGATCGTCATACATATGTGCACATGAAAGTGCGTTATATCGACTAGAGGGGGGGTGAATAGGCGATTTTTATGAAATTCTTCACTGAGGAATTTTCCGGTGAGGAAATTCCTTAGCGAAGAACTACTAGCAGCGGAATAAGTACTCAAAAGTAAACATAACAGAATACAAGCATAGTCATCATGATGAAATGAAGACAGGCACAGAGTATAGGCAGCGTAATCACAGGATAACATAGGATGAAGACAAACAGACTGAAGAAATTGAACTGAGGAAATTGAGAAAGTCTTCAGTCAAAGTCTTCAAACACATATATGAACAAGCACACAACACAGTTATGAGGAAATGAAAGAGTTGAGGAAATAGAACCAGTAAGCTTGGTGAAGACAATGATTTGGTAGACCAGTTCCAACTGCTGTCTCAGTTGTACGTCTGGTTGGAGCGGCTGAGTATTTAAACTCGAGGACACACAGTCCCGGACACCCTGTCCTGAACACGCAGCTCAGGACACCCAGTCCTCACCGTATTCTCCTTGAACTAAGGTCACACAGACCTCGTCCAATCACTCGTGGTAAGTCTTCAGGCGACATCCAAACCTTCACAAACTCGGTCACTCGGCGATCCACAATTCCTCTTGGATGCTCTAGACCATGACGCCTAACCGTCTAGAAGAAGCACAGTCTTCAAAGGTAACAAGCGTTGGATCCACGCAGGATCAATCTCTTCAGTGATGCTCAATCACTTGGGGTTTGTAGGTGTTTGGGTTTTGGGTTTTTGGTTTTTCCTCACTTGATGATTTTCGCTCAAAGTCCTCGGAGGATGGGTTACCCTCAAATGACAAGTGTCAGTTTCTCTCGGAGCAGCCAACCAGCTAGTGGTTGTAGGGGGTGGCTATTTATAGACTAGGGAGCAGCCCGACATGATAAGACATAAATGCCCTTCAATGATATGACCGTTAGGTGGATAGATATTTTGGGACAGCTGGCGCATAGCACAACAACGGTCGAAATTTTGAGTAGCAAAATCCTCATGGCTATCATGTTCCTCACTGTGTAGGAAATCCGGACTGGCGAATTCCTAACTCCTCAGTCAGAACAAATTCCCCAGAGACCAGAAGAACTTCGTCTCTGTCACTGAAGAATATGACTGGACTGTATGCGATTTCCAATGGCTTCACTCGAAGGGATTGGTAGGTGTAGGATTTTGAGTTCAGCATCACATGGAAAATTTTCCTTAGTATTCCCTCGACCCCCTTTAACAGTACGGTGTTTCCTATGACTCAAGAAAGAGAAAATGAAACTATGAAAACAAAAGTCTTCACGCTTTATGTTCCTCGAATGAATACCGAGTCTTCAAGGTCACACCATTTTCTTCACTTTCAAAGTCTTCAGAAAGTCTTCAGAATACCAAAGTCTTCAGACGAAGAACTTCATTTTTAGGGTTCGACTTTCTCTGTAAATATCAAACTCCTCATAGACTTATAGACCTGTGTACACTCATAAACACATTAGTCCCTTAACCTATAAGTCTTCAATACACCAAAATCACTAAGGGGCACTAGATGCACTTACAATCTCCCCCTTTTTGGTGATTGATGACACTATATGTTTATGTTTTTAACGGGGATAAACATATGAAGTGTAACTACTAATATTGAGGAATTTGATTGCAAGATATAGAAGAACTCCCCCTGAAGATGTGCATAATGAGGAATTTGCTTTTGAAGCAATGCACACTTGAAGAGTTGAATCATGGAGATCTCCCCCTATATCTTTTAATTCATACACGCATTTGATATATCACAATGTAGAGTTTGAAATGCATGATGAAATATGGTGACTGATGTAATTCAGCATATGTGCATGAGCATATATGAGGAATAAGCATGCAGAAAATCATATCAAAAGTATCAGAGCACGATCGGGTTTAAGTTTACAACTCGATCCAATAAAGTCTCAGAAGAACGAGAGTTGTAACTTAACCAAAAAAACGCCTATATAGAAAGACCCGCTTGAAGACTAACTCAAAATTCTCCCCCTTTGTCATCAAATGACCAAAAGGATCGAATATGAGGACTAACGCCCCTGAAGAATATCAAGCTGATGAAGGAACGCCAGCGTTGTTGGGGTCATTTGTCGTAGTAGGGCCTGCCGCAGTGTCGTCCAAGTCTTCATTTTCATTAGTGTCGCGCGATGAAGAATATGAGCTGGCCACCAGAGAAGGAACCTTGACCTTCTTGAATTTCTTTGATGGAGGTGTAGACTAGTCAAAATCTTCTTTGAGACCCATTTTCTTCAGATCTCCTTGACCATACAGATGTGACAGGATTGCCCAGGTGCGACCGAAGACTTGATGGAGGTAGTAGTGGTTTTTCTTCACTGCATTGTGTGTGGCAGTCATGTTGTGAAGAAGTGAACCAAACTGACGCTTAACCCATTTGTGATTTCGATCCACCTTCTGGTGAAGACTAAGCAGAAGTTCACGGTCAGTCATCACGCGCGGAGCAGTGGCTTGAGGAGTGGACTTGGGTGCATTGGCAGAGTCATGTGTGGCAGAGTCATCATTGGTGGAATAAGATGCAGCTTTGCGAAACTGACCATCCAATGGACGAATGCCTTCATCTATTACAGCTGGTGCCTTGCCCTTTCCATCATCTGAGGAATATGTCTGCTTGAGGACTTCAATTGGGGGCAAGTAGCTGAGGTGATTCTGGAAATCAGCTTTGTAGTTGAGTGAAGACCTTGTCCTAAGGAATCTCATAATCCAAGGTGCATAAGGCTTCAGCTCAAACGGAGACAGTGCAACATTGGCCATAGTCCTCATGAAGAAATTGTGATAATTGACAGGAATGCCATGAACGATGTTGAATACCAGATTCTTCATGATGCCAACAATTTCCTCATCAGATGAGTCATGGACTTTGATAGGACTGGTTGTCCTCGTAAGAATACGATAGACAGTTCTGGGCACATACAACAATTCCTTCATGAGGAATTTGGTTCTTGGTGCCTGACCTGGCTTCAAAGGTTTCATCAGCACCTGCATGTAATGATGTGTGAGCTCAGTTCACTGTAGATGCAGCGAGCTTCTTCAAGGGGAGGACTGAACGGTAGAGCACGAAGCAATTCAGAGGCTGGTGCAGTGTAGTGAGTGTTTTCAGACATCCAGTCCAACACCCAGGAATTCACATCTTCAGCATCTCCAGTGATGTGCAGCGTTGCATAGAATTGAAGAATCAGTTCTTCATTCCAATCGCAGATGTCAGAGCAAAAATTTAGTAGTCTAGCATCGTGAAGAACACTGAGGACTGGTGCGAAGCACGGCAGAGATTCCATATCCACGTGAGGAATATGCTCATGGTAGAAGATCTTCTCCTTGTTGAACAGCACTGAGGAATAGAAATTGGCTTGACTAGTAGTCCAGAAACACCTCTTCCTAATGCGAGCAGCGTTATATGGGTTGTAATCTTCGAAGAATACGTGCTCGCCAAAGAAATCACCAGCCTTGAACTTTTGCTTGCGTGAGAATGGGTCCTTTGGCTTCGGCAGAGGAGTGTCACTGAGTTGCATCACGACCTCAGGAATCTCAATCGCAGGTTCTTCAGGCTGAGGAATTTCTGGTGCCTCCTCAGTGACATTCTGCGTCGTTGGTTGTTCAGCAGCAGCAGTTTCTTCAGCGCTAGTGGCTGGAATTTCCTCATGGACAGATGCAGTGGGATGAGTTTCTTCAGAGCCCATATGTACAGTTTGTGTGGGGGACTGAGGAATTTTCTGTAGAGGGGTGAATATTGGTGAGTTTGGATGCTGACTTTCCCAGAATTCATCACTGATTACGGGTGTGGAGATGATAGGTGTTGAAGGGATCGCATCCACTTCAATTTCTTCAACGCCAGCCTCTTCAGCTGTGAACTGAGGCATAGGCGAGGAGATGATAGGTGTTGAAGGGATCACATCCACTTCAATTTCTTCATCCAATGGTTCAGACGAAGCAGCAGAAGGAGTTTCTTCATTAGATCCGCTGGGGATCACATATTCTTCATCAAAAGGAACAAGGTCGTTTGATGGCCTGGTTGAGATGGGAACAACATCAATCGGATTTGCAAATGAACTTGTCACAGGCTTCATTTTCTTCAGAGCTGAAGAATCTGAAGCAGCTGATGCTTTCCTTTTCTTCACTGCAGCACGCTCTGCAGCCTTGGTCTTCTTCACATCCGATGCAGATGGAAGGATTGGAGTTGAAGTTGGTGCAGGAGCAGCTGAGGAATCTGGTTGATTTTCTTCAGGCACAACTGATGCAGTTGCCCTGAGTTCTTCAGTTTCTTCAGGCGGACCACTAGTGGGTGCCCTAGCAATTTCTTTAGTGGCTGGAATGCAGTCATCAGCCCTGGAACTCACATTTTCTTCAGCAGCCTGATTGTCATCGGCGGTGCTAGCATTTTCTTCAGTAGGCTGAGCAAATGCTTCAGCCTGAGGAATTTCCTATTGTGTTGAGGCTGCAACATTGGAAGTGAAGTTATCCGCAAGTTTCACAAAACGAACCTTGGCTCCAAGTCAATCAGTGCGATATGCGTCAAAGTCATCGCTGAGTTTCTTAATCTCTGTCAGAATAGTGACAAGTTCTTAAGTTGTCATAGAGACAACGTTTTTCTTCAGATAGCGCTCTTTCTTGTACTGCGCTTTCTTGATCTGCCTGGCCTTCTCAAATTTCCACTTTTCTTCTTGAATGAAGTAGTTCAACATGTGACTCTGGCCAGGAGTCAGCTTGAAGTCAGGAAAGGGAGTGTTGGGGTCCTTGTGCCAGACATCAATGTAGTCGAGGATCAACTTGGGATCCAAAAGCAGTGGCACCTCTGATCCTTTGGCTCTAGCGGCCCTGACTTGCCTATCTCTGATGATTTCTGCAAGTTCATCATCATCAGCTTCGTCTTCTTCAGACGGTACTTTGAAAGCGACTTGTTTCTTTTGTGGACTTGGGCGAGGACCTCGTCCAACAGTGGCCTTTGTCTTCAGCAGTGTGGGGCCAGCTGAGGAACTTGGTGCAGCTGAGGAACTAGCTGAGACACCTGAGGCAATGGAGATGCCTATAGTCCTTTGGCACGAGGCGAGATACACAGGTGTTGAGGATTTAGTCGGAACAGCTGAGGGCTTTGGCGGAGGAGCTGAGGACTTTGGAGGAACAGGAGAAGCATGAGGAATTGGTCGTGAGGGCTTTGAGGATTCTGGCCGTGAGGGCATTGCTGAGGAACTTGGCCTTGAGGGCACTGTTGGTGAAGCACTTGGCTTGCGCGCGGGCTTCTTTGACATAGCCTTCTTTGGCTTGACAGCAGAGGCCTCAGCAAAGGCAGCAGCAGCAGCAGAGTCTTCATTGAATTTCCTCACTGCTTCTCTGGCTTGGCACTTGGCCCATTCATCAGGATAGTCCTCACCGCACTTGAGGCTGGTGGGATCTGCTATTTGGCCAGGTGCCAATGGAGCTCTTGGGCATGGAGGATTGAGTGCGAATTTCTTCATGTATTTTGGAGTTACATACCTGTACTCCCTCCATTCTCTTGCCCATCTCCTTTCTATCCTCTTTATGCGCACCTTGTGCTAATTTTTGTCCTCTTTTCCAAACTTTGCCTCATCAGGAGTGCAGTAATCTTTGTGTACGTCCTCAGGGATTTCAAAGGCAGTCATAACCTCAGGCTTCCTTCCTCCTTTCTGTGGCCTCTTACCGTCAGCCATTTTCTTCAGTTGAGGAATTTGAACAATTGAATTCTCTGAAGAAGTATGCAACTTTTCTTCGAGGAACGTTGCAAATGAGTTAAGTTGATGAGAACCTAGTGATTCAGCAGCTGACATGTGTACCTGTGAACAGAGTATAGTTGCGAGGAATTTGGAGAGGTCATATGCGTTCTCATAGGGTTTTTCAAACAGAACAAGTTTGAGGAATTTGACCAGATGAGTCTTGAAGACTTTCACTAAGCGTTCTTTGTCTTAGGTTCCAGAGTTGTATAGATCGAAGATCCACACAATTGAGGAATCTTGAAGAGAAATGATGCTTAGAGAAACGAATCAAGAACAGATGACTTGTGAGGTGTTTAGTGTGTGAAGCTATGAAGAAAAACACCTTTGAAGATTTTGAAGATAATCATTCGAATCAACGAGGGTAGTAAAAGTAACTTTTAATTAGCCTGGACGAAGAACACGATGAACTGGAGTGAGGAGATGTGAAGTTCGTCTGTGTAGATCTTCCACGCCCTAACTTGGCGGAGGAAGACGGCTACAACGGCGGCGGAGTGAAGATTTCTACGGTCGGCGCGAGTACATCGGCGACGAGGTCGAGGCAGTGAAGCTCTTCCTCACCAGCGGCGATGAAGTAGCGGCGGCGCTAGGGTTTGAGAAGCTCGAGCTGGAGACAGATCGAGCGGAGTAAAAGAAGTGAGGAAGGGAAGAAGGGGTATTTATAGCCACGGTGAAAAACTGCTCGCCCGAAGAAATTGGAAGAACGTGCCCCTGACCCTTCTCATTCGCATGACATGAGTCACCCATGTAGTGAGAGGTGGAGATCGTGTTAGATCGTGGGTGAGTGGATAAGTGTATCGTGGGATGCGGAACGGTTTGAGCGGCAAAGCCGAAAATTTCGATAAGATAGGTTTTAAAGTTCCGTTCGCAATTTCTTCAGCTGACAAGGACACAGTGAAGATTTTGAACAAGTTTCAAATAGAACGCACATGAAGAATTTGTGAACAAATTGGGTTGAGTATAGCATAGAGGGGAAGGGTCCGATCACATTCACTTAGCAGAAAACCAACTTGAAGAAATAGCAATAAGTGAATGCTGTAGAGGACATAAACTCATATATATATACCCAATGAAGAAAAATGACAGAACCAGTGAAGACTATGCAAAGTTGAAGAATATGAATAATTTGAGGAATTTCAACTTTTGGTGGTGGAGTGATCCACCATATAAGAATGATGATTTCAGACACCGCGTACAATTATCGTAGGGTTCTGAGAGTCAAATTCTTCATTAATTTCTTCACACTAAGAGTGTTATTCTTCATTGATTGAAGAAAAACGTTTCTTCATGTGTTGCACATCTAAGTCATCAATTTTGCATAATTGTTAGATGAGTGTCCTTTTCAAAGAACATTCGAAGATTCTAGGATATTTAGCTCACACCGCAACTTGCTAAATCTCTTCTCATCCAAGGGCTTTGTGAAGATATCGGCTAGTTGTTCTTCAGTCTTCACATGCTCAATAGAAATGTCGCCCTTCAACACATGATCACGAAGAAAATGATGACGAATCTGAATGTGCTTTGTCTTCGAGTGCTGAACTCGGTTGTGAGCAATCTTGATGGCACTCTCATTGTCACAAAAGAGAGGCACATTCTTCATGTTGATGCCGTAGTCCTTGAGAGTTTGCTTCATCCATAGCAATTGGGCACAACAAGAACCAGTGGCAATGTACTCAGCTTCAGCAGTAGATAGTGATATGCAGTTTTGTTTCTTCGAGGACCAACAGACCAAAGATCGTCCGAGGAAATGACATGTACGAGATGTTGACTTGCGGTCCACACGATCACCAGCATAGTCAGAGTCAGAATATCCAATGAGATCAAAAGCCGAGCCCTTGGGGTACCATAATCCAAGTGTTGGTGTGTGAGCTAGATATCGAAGAATATGCTTCACAGCCTTATGGTGTGATTCCTTCGGTGTAGCTTGAAATCGGGCACACATGCAAACACTAAGCATTATATCTGGCCTAGATGCACATAAGTACAATAAAGAACCTATCATGGAGCGGTATACCTTGTGATCAAAGTCAATACCATTTTCATCAGTGCACAGATGGCCATTTGTGGGCATAGGAATTTTGACGCCTTTGCAATCTTGCATGCCGAATTCCCTCAGTACATCCTTGAGGTATTTCTCCTGAGATATGAATGTGCCATTGAGTTGTTGACGAATTTGAAGACCTAAGAAGAATTTCAACTCTCCCATCATAGACATTTGATATTCTTCACTCATCATATAGGCAAATTCATCACTATAACGTTGGTCAGTACAGCCAAAGATAATATCATCAACATATTTTTGGCACACAAACAATTCACCATCATAAGATTTAGTGAAAAGGGTAGGGTCGAGTGAACCGGGTTTGAAGCCTTTCGTCATGAGGAATTCCTTCGAAGTATCATACCAAGCCCGTGGGGCCTGCTTGAGGCCATAGAGGGCCTTATTGAGTCTGAAGACTTTGTCAGGATTCTTTGGATCTTCAAAACCTGGGGGTTGGGCAACATATACTTCGTCCTCAAGCTTACCATTGAGGAATGCACTTTTCACATCCATTTGATATAAAGTGATATCATGATGGTTAGCATAAGCAAGTAATATGCGAATAGCCTCAAGTCTAGCAACAGGTGCAAAAGTTTCATCGAAATCAATTCCTTCAACCTGTGTGTAGCCTTTAGCTACAAGTCGTGCCTTATTCCTCACCACAAGGCCATTTTCATCTTGCTTGTTGCGGTAGATCCACTTTGTGCCGATGATATTGTGCTTGCGAGGATCTGGACGTTTGACTAGTTCGCGGACATTGTTGAGCTCGAACTGATGTAATTCTTCTTGCATGGCCTGAATCCACTCAGGCTCCAGAAATGCTTCATCTACCTTAGTGGGCTCTGTAATAAAGACAAAAGCATAGTGCCCACAAAAGTTAGACAAATGTGAAGCTTTTGAGCGTGTGAGAGGACCTGGCGCTTTGATGTCATTAATGATCTTTTCAACTTGCACTTCTTTTGCAATGCGAGGATGAGCTGGTTGTCGTTGAAGAATTTGATCAGCGTTTTCTTCAGCACCATTTTCTTCCGCATTTTCTTCAGGTGCATTAGCTCGACGTTCTTCATGTTCTGGAATGAATTCTTCAGCAGATTCTTCAGTAGGAATGACATCCTCAGTAGCCTTGAACTTGATAGTTTCCTCAGGTGTTGGTTCATCTATCACAGTAGGTAGGTGCTCTCTTTGCGAGCCATTAGTTTCATCGAACCGCACATCTACAGTTTCAACAACTTTGTGAAGAACATTGTTGGAGACTCTGTAGGTGTGCGAGTCCTTTCCGTAACCAAGCATAAAACCTTCATGTGCTTTCGGTGCAAATTTTGAGTTGTGATGAGGATCTCTAATCCAACATTTAGCACCGAAGACTTTGAAATAACTTACATTGGGTTTCTTATCAGTGAGGAGTTCATAGGCAGTCTTTTTGAAGAATTTGTGAAGATATACTCTGTTGATGATGTGGCACGCAGTATCAATTGCCTCAGTCCAGAAATGACGAGGCGTTTTGTATTCATCAAGCATAGTGCGAGCCATCTCAGCAAGAGTCCTGTTCTTGCGCTCCACGACGCCGTTCTGCTGAGGAGTATAAGGAGCAGATAACTCATGAGTAATACCAAGTTCATCAAGATAGTCATCGAGACCAGAATTCTTGAACTCAGTGCCATTGTCACTTCTGATGTGCTTGATCTTCACACCAAAGTTGGTTGAAGCCCTCGAGGAAAATCGTTTGAAGACTTCCTGCACTTCATGTTTGTAAGTAACAAGGTGTACCCATGTGTAGCGAGAATAATCATCAACAATAACAAAGCCATATTGGGATGCTTCATTTGAAATAGCAGAATAATGATTAGGACCAAAGAGATCCATGTGAAGCAATTCAAATGGGCTAGTGGTGGTCATGATAGTCTTCGCTGGATGCTTGGCCTTGGTCATCTTCCCAGCTTCACAGGCTCCGCATAGGTGATCCTTGAGGAATTTGACATTCTCGATGCCAATGACATGCTTCTTCTTCGCAAGCGTGTGCAAATTCCTCATGCCTGCATGACCAAGTCGTCGATGCCAGAGCCAGCCTTCTAAAGCTTTTGCAAGTAAGCACACGGCTGGTTGTGGTCCTGTAGAGAAATCAACAATATACAGGTCTCCTCTCCTAAAGCCTTCGAAGACTTTGGAATTGTCAGCTTCCATAACCACAACACAATGGTACTTGCCAAAGACAACAACCATATCAAGATCACAAAGCATTGAGACAGACATAAGGTTGTATCCTAAGGACTCAACAAGCATGACTTTGTCCATGTGTCGATCCTTTGTAATCGCAACCTTACCTAGACCCAATACCTGACTTTTTCCTTTGTCAGCAAAGATGATATGCTTCAGATGCGACGGAGATAATGGAGCATCCATCAATAGATTCTTGTCACCAGTCATGTGGTTTGTACATCCACTATCGAGGACCCACTCAGTGGCTTTGGGTTGATCATCCTGCAGATGAATTAGTGCAGCTTGCAAACTCATATACTTCATCAGTGAAGAATATGGCATCAATTCATCAGATCAATTTCATCAAGTAAAAGAACTGATAAAGCAATATGAGGACGTGAGAAATGAAAGTTCATTTCTTCATGATTAGCCTGCATCATATCAGGCATGCTCAGGACTCCAGCAAATTCTTCGGACGATTATGTACGTCTGGAGACCTGACCCTGCAGAAGAGATTAGTTCTTTTTCTTCACCACCCACATCTGAAGGGCTGGCAAAGAGTTCATCACTCTACGAGCTCCATACGAGAAGGATGGCATAGAAGCCAGTCCATTTCGTTTCACATAAGAGGGGTTAGAGTAAGCATAAGAGTATGCAGAGAAATTCTTCGAGGACTTATGGACATAATGATTTTAAGAATAATGCACATATCCATAATCCTTAGATCTTCCCTGCGAAACAGACAGGTTAGCATGATGATGTTCATATGAGGACTTTGATCCATATGAGGAATATGATCCATGTGAGGAGTTTGGTCCGTATGACGACTTGAATCCATATGAAGAATTTGGTCCATATGAAGAATTTAATCTGGGGTTCCTATTCTTCACAGGTGGCATCATGATGACATTCACCTGAAGATTTTCAAGGCATCTTTTGCGAACCCAGATTTTCTTCATAGGGGAGCCGTTCCTGCAGTTAGTGCCAACATATCTAGCAAATACTTCACCATTCTGATTTTTGAACAGTTTATAGTTGGAGTCAATTGACTCATCATCAGAATGAGGAGATTCACATGCAAATCCAGATAAGTTAGATGGATCAACTGGAGGTCCCTTTGCAGCAACCCATGTAGTTTTGGGGTACTGCTCAGGCTTCCAATATGTACCATCAGCATTGAGTTTCCTCTCAAAGGCAATACCCTCTTTCCTAGGGTTCCTGTTGAGGATCTGCTTTTTAAGCACATCACAAAGAGGCTGATGCCCTTTGAGGCTTTTGTACATGCCTGTCGTGTACAATTCCTTCAACCCTGCATTATCAGTGATACTAGCAATGTCCTCAGATGAGGAATTAGTGATAGCAGAGGTATGTGAAGAATTTGAGACATTAGCAGCATTTGAACATTCAAGTGAAGAATTAGCAGATTCACGTTCAATGCACTTCAAGCATGGAGGAACAAATTCTTCCTGAGAAGCGCTGACATGTTGAGCAAGTAATGAATCGCGCTCCTTCCGAAGATCTTCATAACTCACTTTTAGCTTCTCAAGATCTTGCTTTCTTTGAAGAAATTCATAAGAAAGCTTCTCATGATCAGATAAAAGAGTGTTATCTTGGTCTTGAAGGGTGTCATACTTAGTATGAAGTCTCTAAAGACTTTCAGCCAAAGCTTTTGACTGATCCATTTCTTCACCCAACATATCATCGCTCTTATTTAGCATGTAGTAAACCTTTTCCAAAGCTCTTTGTTGTTTAGTGGCAAGGGAAGCAAGTTTGACATAGCTGGGTCCAAATTCATCACCAGATTCATCATCACTAGACTCGGATAGGTAGCCTTCAGTTACCTCAGCATCTTTTGCCATAAGGCATGATGCAGAAGATGATGATTCTGGTTCGAATGTCATCGCTTTGAGAGATTCCTTGAAATCCTCAAACCAAGGATCATGACAGGTTCGATGACCTTCATAGATCTCAGAGAGACGGTCCCAGATGAGCTTCGCATGATCGAGATGCATGATATTCCTGAACTGATTTTGTGACAGACTGGAGCAGATGACATCCTTTGCCGTGAGGTTGGCAAGAGTGTACTTGCGAATGTCATCAGCTTCCGCCATCTTGCACAGATCGGTCAGACCAATCTCAGTGACGGTCCACAGCTCGCTGTTCATCGCCATGAGGCGTTTCTTCATCACGGCCTTCCACTTGGGATACTCGTGACCGTCAAAGATGGGGCATGTCATTTTCGTCATACCTGCGGTCGACATAACTAAAACTCTAGGCGGTTAAACCAAAATCACACAGAACAAGGGAGTACCTTGCTCTGATACCAATTGAAAGTGCGTTATATCGACTAGAGGGGGGTGAATAGGTGATTTTTATGAAATTCTTCACTGAGGAATTTGCCGGTGAGGAAATTCCTTAGCGAAGAACTACTAGCAGCGGAATAAGTACTCAAAAGTAAACATAACAGAATACAAGCATAGTCATCATGATGAAATGAAGATAGGCACAGAGTACAGGCAGCGTAATCACAGGATAACACAGGATGAAGACAAACAGACTGAAGAAATTGAACTGAGGAAATTGAGAAAGTCTTCAGTCAAAGTCTTCAAACACATATATGAACAAGCACACAACACAGTTATGAGGAAATGAAAGAGTTGAGGAAATAGAACCAGTAAGCTTGGTGAAGACAATGATTTGGTAGACCAGTTCCAACTGCTGTCTCAGTTGTACGTCTGGTTGGAGCGTCTGAGTATTTAAACTCGAGGACACATAGTCCCGGACACCCAGTCCTGAACATGCAGCTCAGGACACCCAGTCCTCACTGTATTCTCCTTGAACTAAGGTCACACAGACCTCGTCCAATCACTCGTGGTAAGTCTTCATGCGACTTCCAAACCTTCACAAACTCGGTCACTCGGCGATCCACAATTCCTCTTGGATGCTCTAGACCATGACGCCTAACCGTCTGGAAGAAGCACAGTCTTCAAAGGTAACAAGCGTCGGATCCACCCAGGATCAATCTCTTTAGTGATGCTCAATCACTTGGGGTTTGTAGGTGTTTGGGTTTTGGGTTTTTGGTTTTTCCTCACTTGATGATTTTCGCTCAAAGTCCTCGGAGGATGGGTTGCTCTCAAATGACAAGTGTCAGTTTCTCTCGGAGCAGCCAACCAGCTAGTGGTTGTAGGGGGCGGCTATTTATAGCCTAGGGAGCAGCCCGACATGATAAGACACAAATGCCCTTCAATGATATGACCGTTAGGTGGATAGATAATTTGGAACAGCTGGCGCATAGCACAGCAACGGTTGGAATTTTGAGTACCAAAATCCTCAGGGCTATCATGTTCCTCACTGTGTAGGAAATCCGCACTGGCGAATTCCTAACTCCTCAGTCAGAACAAATTCCTCAGAGACCAGAAGAACTTCGTCTCTGTCACTGAAGAATATGACTAGACTGTATGAGATTTCCAATGGCTTCACTCGAAGGGATTGGTAGGTGTAGGATTTTGAGTTGAGCATCACATGGAAATTTTTCCTTAGTATTTCCTCGATCCCCTTTAACAGTACGATGTTTCCTATGACTCAAGAAAGAGAAAATGAAACTATGAAAACAAAACTCTTCACGCTTTATGTTCCTCGAATGAATATCAAGTCTTCAAGGTCACACCATTTTCTTCAGTTTCAAAGTCTTCAGAAAGTCTTCAGAATACCAAAGTCTTCAAACGAAGAACTTCATTTTTAGGGGTCGACTTTCTCTGTAAATATCAAACTCCTCATAGACTTATAGAGCTGTGTACACTCATAAACACATTAGTCCCTTAACCTATAAGTCTTCAATATACCAAAATCACTAAGGGGCACTAGATGCACTTACAGCACAATATGCTTCCCATGAATAAACATGCTATTGCTGTGCCATATACTTGTATGCTCAATTTGCATCCCCATCATGTTATACACAATAACTATTCTTTCATGATGGGTGAAATGTTCTTATACCATGCATCAAATTTCTTTGACGGATGCTTATCTTGTGCTAACTCACACGTGCACATACACATCATGATGGATGATGTGTACATTTACCACACGCACAAATTCTTTGGTTTGTGTCTCTTTTGTGTAGGTACCCATGAATTCTTGTCAACCTCGCAATCCCACGAGTTGACAAAACGAGCTCTAGAGAGCAATGATGACTTGGGATCCCATGGATTGCATTTCCCGCCGCTCTCTTCACGCGAAGTCTTCGTGCATTTATTCTACATGTCCCTCACATAGTCATGGATTATTGTCTATTACATATTCTATGCCCATCCTTCCATGTTCACTTTGCATGCTATGCTCATTATATGCTTTTGCCATGCATTCGTGGCTCATGCTTTGCATTACACATGATGATAGATTCTCATACTTGCATGTGTATTTGCAAGCTTGGTGGAGATATTGCTTGTTATTGCCATGTTTGCTTTGTGCCCCATGCATATGATGATACTTTCATCTTGCTTTGTGTTCGTGTTTGCGATATGTCATGTGCATTGTCTATGCCTATTATTTGCTCTCATGACATGATTGCCATGATTTACTCTAGTATGTTGCATCTTCGCACTACTAGCTTGCACCAATGATTTTAGTCTTGTTAATGAGATTGCCCCCATAGCATTCTCGCATATGTTTGGAGATTTTGACATATTTCTTGTGAAGCATGCTTGTCTTACCTCTTTGCACAATATACCTAGTGCCATGAATATTGCCATTGTTGCATCATATTATTCATGCAATTGTGCTTCTAATGGTTATGGGCAAGAGAAGAGAACCATCATGATGGATGATGTGTTTATCTACCATGCGCATACGTTCTTTCTTTTGTTGTGTGCATGTGTAGGATACTTGGACTTCGTGTCAACTTCCACATCACGTGAGTTGACAATCCGAGATCTTGAGAGCGAACCACCTCCTACTATGATGATTCTACATCGCACTTGCTTGTACTTCGACATTGTGAAGGACGCACAAGGACATGCTTTCAAGGTGATATCCTTCTCTTTTGAGAATCCCAAAACCAAGAGCATGAATATTGTTGATCATACTACTTGTGTTGCTTGCACCATGAGACTTGGACCACTTGATTGCACACTTGTTAGAGATCTTGCTTCGACTTGTCATTTTCACTATTCCATGCATCATGATATATATGCCTTGTGTGTTGCATCCAATTCTTGGATTACTTGCTCCTCTCATATGTTTGGTTGCAACAATGTCATCACTTCACATATGCCATGTCCCATTGATTGCTACATGCTTGCCTTGATTGCCTCACACATGATGAACAATTGCTCTTTCTATTGTGTTGAGTGCCACACTATCTTCACTACACCCTATGCACGTTATGCTTGGATTGTCTTGCACTTGACCCATGTGTTTAGACACTTCATTTCTTTTGGTGTTGTGAATGATTCCTATGCCTACCACAGACCTTTCATTGAGCGCTTTGCCCATGTTTGCTATGAACTTGAGGTAGATGCTTCTTCTCTTTCTACACATATTTGCATCATTACCTCACATTCACATGCTTGTTCCCATGATATATTTGTGTGTGCTCAATTTATGTTCTTACATGCCATGTCACTATCCTTTGTCAAACCATATGCTTCGCATGATGACGACACTTGTTTGGAGAATCACCTCTTGAATGCTTGGTTTTGCACTCACGCTAACCACATTTGTTTTTCCAAGTGTTTGTTGTCTTTCCTCCTTTTGAAGGAATCCCAAGATGGTGCGACATTGGAGAGTGCCCACTTCAAGCTTGAAGATGATGACTACTTGGTGAACGTCCACTCCTACACAGCGAAGCCATCTCTTTCCCATGGTGATTTGGTTTTCGATCCGAGGTCAGATCTTTCCCAAGGGAGGGGAGATGATGCGGAGCATCCTACGGACATCACCATGTCAAGAGTCCGTTTGGCAAGTGACACGTTCAACATCCACTTCACATACACAAAGGTGAATCATCTCCTTTACGCGTGTTCACTTGACCCCTTTGAGGATGGTATACTACTTGACACTCCACTTGCGTACATGCATAGGTATTGTCGGAACACTACGGACAGCGAGGAGGAGTGCGAGTGCAAGTGTACAACTACACCATCCGTGAGGGGAGCGTGGAAACGAAGACGCAAGAATAAGAGTTGTCGAAGAAGCTCCAGCGAGCGGATGTCCGGATGACACCAGACGACTGACCCCTCCTAGCGAGCGAACATCCGGCCCCCACCGGACGACCGGTACATCTACACCCGAGCCAATTCAGTGGAAGACCGAGGACACAGGACGACCGGCAACCGGACGACCGCCAGCCACCGGACATCCGGTGCCACCTCAACCGAGCCAAAGTGAGCGGAAGTCCGGCGACTACCGGACGTCCGGAAGCCCACGAGCCACCGGACGACCGGTCCCTAGCGGACGTCCGGTACCTGTCTGCGTACAGAGATCGAGCATGAAGCCCATGTATCCCTCTCCCACTTACCCCTTCGTGGACCTAGACTATATATACTCCTCCACCTCCTCCTAGTTAGGGTTAGCATTGGTTTAGCTCATACTTAGAGATAGAGCTTTGCTCATCCACATTGGATCTACTCCTCCTGAGAGACCGCGGCCTCTTCGGAGAAGATCCCTTTGGATTCAAGACCTCCTTTTGTAGAAGAACATCAAGATCTCCTCACGGAGAAGACAGGCTACCTTTGTATCGTCCGTTGTTGACTTTGGATCTTGTATCTCACCTTTGGGTTCATCGATCTAGCGCATGTGTGATCTATTCTTGTTGGTTGAGTGATTCTCTCGTGTTTCCTCTTGTGTTTTCCCTCGTTTTCCCCTCGTGTTCTTCGCGTTCTTGGACGGGATCTGCTCCTTTCGTGAAAGATCGGCCCCTAGGGTTCCTACCCTACATCAACCTTGCTCTAGATACCAAGATGATGTAGGGTAGAGACCCTAATTGCTCCATGAAAGGAGCGGATCCCGGGGAAAACACGAAGAACACGGGGAAGAACGAGGAGAAAACACAACAAGAAACATGAGAGGAAACACTAAACCGACATGAATAAGTCACACATGGGCTAGATCCTCGAATACATAGAATGGTGCACGAATCCACAGACAACTAAGGACGATACAAGAGTAGCCGGTTCTTCTCCGTGAGGAGGTCTTGATGTTCTTCTCCAAAAGGAGGTCTTGTATCCGCTTGGGGGATCTTCTCCGGTGGAGGCTCGAATCTCTGAGGAGAAGGTAACCAAGTGGATGAGCAAAGCTCTCTCACAAATATGAGCTAAACATTTGCTAACCCTAGAAAGGAGGAGGGAGAGGTCTATTTATAGTCTTAGTGCAAATGGGGGCTGAAGTGAAGGGGTACATGGGCCTCAGCCCGCAACTGGACACAGCCAGGGGGCGGACGTCCAGTGGGCGTCCGACGTCCGGTAGACGTCGGACGTCCGCTTGATTTGGCTCGGACGCAGGAGTGCCGGATTTCCGGAGGGGGCCGGTCGTCCGATCATCGATCGTCCGCTGGCGTTGGACGTCCGCTCATTTGGCTCGGGTGCGGGATCACCGGTCGTCCGGTCCGGGCCGATCGTCCGGTGGATCTTCAGGCGTCGGACGTTCGGGCCCGGCCGGTCGTCCGGTGGCTGTGACTCTTCCTGCAGCTCTCCTTCTTTTCCGTCTTCACATCCATCTTCTTCTCCTTGCTCCTTAGCTTCTCCATGATACCTGAGTATGCACAGAGTGTCCGTATGAGGTAGTATCCATGTCTCATGTGCATCAAAGTGTGATTGTGAGAGGAGAGATGTCACCTCGGTTTCGAGAGCTCTTGCACGTGATCGAGTCATGGGTCCACTAGTCACTTGATGAGACAATGGTAGGTCCATGGGGATGACCTTGGGATGCTCCGCATCAAAGTGGGAACTCGATGAAGATCTTGATCGTTGCTTTCCTTCGTTTCTTGTTGATCAGTAGTGGAGCACAATTGGGACGATTGGGAATCTAGCATTTGGGGTTTTCTTCTTTTACTTTGTTTCCATAGTCGGACCTTGATTGTAATCTGGATGATGTATGTTTATCTTGTATTTGTGTGAAGTGGTGATTGTAAGCCAACTCTCTATCCCTTTGTTATTTAGTACATGGTATTGTGTGAAGATTACCCCTCTTGCGACAAACCTACCATGCGGATTTGCCTCCAAGTCGTGCCCCAACACGTGGGAGATATAGCCGCATTGTAGGTGTTACAAGTTGGTAATCAGAGCCTTCCTCGACTTAGGAGCCCCCTTGATCGAATCACTGACGTTGTTGAGTCTAGAACAAAATGTTTTGAGTCTTAGGATTATATATAGCGGAGAGTAGGATTCTTTTTACTCCTCAGTCCCTTCATCGCTCTGGTGAGGCCTCCTGACATAGAAGTTTTGACTCTTCTCTCCTCAAATTTCATGATTTTTTTAGGATCACACGGGTATCTTGGAATCGTTCCGATGGTTTTGTGACGAGAACATTTTTCTTGGTGCCTCCTGACATTTAGGGGTTGTGGAAGTGTCCTGGGGAGTTGATCTCCGAGGTGTTGTCGTCACAATTTTATCGTTGCAGTTCTGGAATACCTGAGTTCGCCGACATCGAAAATCTCTTTTATGCAGTTGTTGGTGAGATAACCTCGACGCCACCCAGTACTGGGGCGGGAGTTCGGGAGTATTGCCATAACTCGTATAACAGATGCTTTTCGAAGGTTGAGGTACACGATTTCTGAAGGTTTCTTGGTTATGTGTTGAAGGATGGATACAGCTGGATGTAGGATTTGTTACTTTGGGTGAGATATTATGCTTCCCCTGTATCCCCAACACCTGATTGCATAACCAGAAAGTTTTGGAGGTTTATAAGTGGGAATTCAAGTATATCGTAGGATATCTTTCCAACACACACACGATACGATATGGGATCTATCATATGCTTGTTCCGGCTTATTCTGCAAGCCAATCCTTTGTTTTGTTTTCAGTTATGGTATTCGAGTTGCTTCAATGTCAAGTGTTGATTTCATACCTTCCCTAAGCGGTGTTCTCATATTTCTATGGGAGTACTAATCCTTTTTATTCATGCCAAATGGTCGTGCCAATTTGTTTTTCCAACCGGTGTGATTCTCTTCAAGATGATCCTATCATTTTCCCCATCCGCAAGATCAACTCAAAGTCTTCTCAACATTACTTGTCTCATCCTCCCCAAGTTGCCTTTGTCTTCCTGCCCTCCCACCCTTTTTACTTCAAGGAATCATATGTCTTAATCAAGTATCCTTTTATTGATGGGAAGTCTCTCCATTCTTTTTCGTCACTGTTCTTACCTGGTGGTTCTCATGAAGATGCTCTACAAGTTCGTCATTCTTCATTCTTTTATTCTCCGATGGATTCAATTCAAGCTTTGTCGATCATATCCTTTCCTCGTTTTAAATGTTTTCTCATGCCGGTGCATTTCTTAATCGCTCACTTCTCACTATTCAATTGTTCCGGAGTGCTCAAGATATCTTAGAAGATTCAAGTTTTTCGTTCTCAATTCGCTTAAGTTCTTTTCAGGATGCAATCTCATTCAAGCCATTTAAATCATCCGGTGCAATGTCCCTTTCAATTAATCGTTTGAAGGTGTTTCTTTTGAGTGGGCCCTAACCCACAGGTCTTTTCCCAGGATCTTACCTGACTCTTCTTTTTTTTTCCGGAGTTACTCTTAAATTCATTTCAAAGTTTGATGTAAGAATGAATTGTCATCAGTCAAATGTATTTCTCCAAGATCTTTCAAATTCTTTCAACGTTGGTCAACCTTTCTATTATTCATCCCAGAGTATCTCAACAATTCATGGTGGTGTTTCTTCTCGTCATTCTCAACATTTGAAGACCGAAGAAGAGTTTTTCCTCCAAATCTTATACGTTCTCTCAGAGATGCGTAGTTCAAGCTTGATACCATCCTCTCATAATTGTTTTCGATTGTGACATTTATTTTCACCCATCCAGAGCAATTCACCGGTGCATCATTCAAATATTCTCTAATCAGTTCGTGATCTATTCGTTCTCATGTATCAAATTCCCTCAAGTATCTTCGTTCGTTTTCTAATTCTTCCCGGTGTTTCTTTATGTTTTCTTCATTCATTTTTCAATTCTTACGGTGGTTCATTCAAGATTTCTCTTCCTTCATTATCATATCAATTCATTCGTTGTTCCCAAATTCTACAGGTGGTTCATTGAAGACCTTCTTAAGTTTGCGCTATATCTATCTTCATCCTTTCTACGAGAATAAGTAGTATGCCAAATCCGTTGCTTGTCATCAATTTAATTGGTGAAGGATACGCATAATGTAATTTTTATTCTTCTTTCACCCAAGTGATTAATTCCTTCTTTCGGAGTGTGTTCATGATGAATAAATTCTCGGTTCAAGTGCTTCATACTTTTCCCAAAGTTCCAAGCTCTCTCAGTTATATCATCTCGAAGATCCATCTAAATCATTGCAAGGCGTCACCATGTGTTTCCAACTTCTCTTTTTTATCATCCTTTTATTATCGGAGTTCTTCATGGAGGCTCTACATGGTGGTTCGTCAAGGATTCCTTTCATTCTTGAATTGTCCTCTAGGTCTCTCTCGAAGTTAAGATCCGCCAAGCTATACTCTAAAATAAACATGATGTTCAACACATGTCTTGTTTTCAGGAGTTCAAGCATTTGCCATCTTGCATTCCGAAGTGCAATTCTTTCATATCTCATCTTTTGAGGTGGTGTTTTGTCATTGTTGATAATTTCCCTTCGTGTTTCATGATTCACAATTTTTCAAGAGTGACATATCTAAATCCATCATTTTCTCTTCGCCCAAGATATCTTTTCAACCAATCAACCTCTTCATTGGAATTATCTTGGGTTATATTTCACCTAAAGCTTTCCCTAAGGATTATTGCGATTTATGGTGCTTATAAATGACCCAAATTCTTCATTTATCCTCCCGATGAAATAAGTTCTCGTCTCCTTGTTGATATCAATCCAATCTATTGTTTTTCGTTAGTGGCAGAATTTCACCTCAAGATTTTGAGTTGTTTTCCATAAGGCCACAACAAGCTTATCCTTTCGTTGTTGATAATCCAACAACTCCGTTCTAGCATCTCGTGTAAGCGTGCTCTTTTAAGATCTTGTTTTCCTCCATTCAGTAAATTCATTTCTTTCATTTCTTCCGGAGGCATTGTGATGTTGCACTCTTCGACCCATCATCCCATTTGTTGTCAAAGATCATGTTCTTTCCTTTTGCTTATCCATTCAACCGGAGTGTTGTGTTTTCATTCAAGTTCTCTCATCTTATCAAGTTTTGCCTTCCTTCTCAACCGGAGTGCTATCTGAGATCTTTCTTACCCCTTGTTCCATTATTTCAATAGTTCCAAAGGCAGTATGTTGTTGATGTCATCTAGTATCCTCTCATCTTGTCAAAATCATGTTCTATTCCTTCCATTTTCAGTCGGGGTGTTGCCCAAATTATATCATTCTTATTCCTTCTCTATCTTGTTTTAACCAGAGTGGTTTCAATATATATCTTGCCACTTAACCTCTAGATTCTCCTCATATCCCATGTTCCTCTTATCTATCGGAGTGTTTTCAACTTCTTGCATCTTTGTTGGCTTCCTTCTTGCAATTTGTTTAACCTCACAAGGTTCTTTGGGTTCACTCATTTTTCAAAGAAGCAACTTAGTTTTACCTTTTCTCTTCCACTTCCATTTTTCCTCCGGAACCATCCTAGATCTTAGGACGAGATCCTCTTGTAGTGGTGCAGTGTTGTGACGCCCCGAGACCGATGCGCCAGGTGTCTTCCAGTTATTCGCTGTCTTGCCATGTCATTTGCTTGCGTGTTGCATCTTCCCTTGTCATCATGTGCGTTGCATCATCATGTTTTTCAAAAAACTTGCACTCGTCCGAGTTTCCCAGTTCTTTCCGTTGCCCGTTCCGAGCCCAGACGCACTTGCATGTGCCCGCGGCATGTCCGAAATAGTATTTTTTGAAGTGGCCGGAAAATGCTCTCGGAATGGGTTGAGGGTTGTCATGCGGTGTTGTTATGTTGTAGGTAGGCTGCCTGCCAAGTTTCATCGCATTCGGAGTTCGTTTGACGCCCCAACGGATAACTATAGCGGCAATATAGCCGGTCTATCGTCGGACATTTTCGGTCTCTGAAAACTGTTGTCGGGTTTTCCCTCTGTTTCCTCCCTAGTCTATCTACACAGGCCACCACCTACCGCTAGGCCCAACCTAACCTCTCTCGTCAGCCTGCAGCCCCCCTCACGTGCGCGTCCAAAACTTCCTCGGACCCGACCCGGGCAGTCGTCACCGTTGGATCCGGATCATCCCCAAACATCTATAAAATATCTTTGTTTTCTTATTTAGACTCCTCTAACCTTTTTTTCTCGATCGTCCGATTACGATTGAAGGGAGCTGATAGCCCCTAACTTAATCCACCTGCTATATATATACGCAAGGTCCAACCCTAGACTTTAGGCAGTCTGTCCCATCCATCAAATCCTCCTCTGTCGCCGCCACTTTCTTTCTCCCACCTCGAGATCCATCTCCACCCAATCGTCATCTTCCTCGTCTTCTCCCCGATCCAAAAACCACTGAGACAACCATGCCGAACCATATAAAAACCCCCACCAAATCCCACGCGTAGCAGCAAGCCGCAGCACCTCCCCTCGTTTTCATCCCGAGACCAATCGGTGGTCGAGGAGTCAGCGTGCCTGATCTTCCTCGCCTGAGTTCAGGGAGCACGAGCCCCTTGTCACCGCGCCGCTCGGCGAGCCTGCCAGCTGGCGACATCAACCTCAGGCCGGCCCCATCGCGCCACCTCTTCCTTCCCTTCCTCTTCTGGTTCTTCTTACTCTCACTCACCCCGCCTGTCTCTCTCTCTCTCTCAGGTGGAGTCCATGGCGCCCCCATCCGGACCTCCACCACCGGAGCGCAGCTGCGAAGCTCCGTGCCGCCAAGATCCTCCCATGGCCGCCCCATCGCCAGGACCTCACGCCAATTCCACCTTCGTCCTCTACTTCCTCCACGCTGGGATCCGGTTGCCCTCGCCCTCGCCGAAGTTGCGCCAAGTCCCCCTGCATCGCGCGTGCGTTGAACGCACCTCTGCCTCACTCGCCAACCTCGTCTGCTTCATCTACGAACCAGCTCCCTTGACCAAATCCCGCGTTGACCCTGTCGAGTGCCCGTGTGGACCTCCTGTGCCAAGCCAACCAAGACGATCCGGCCTAGCCGTCCCCGCCACCAAGTTCCCCTGCATCGCGCCTCTGCTCGCGTCGCTGCCAGATCGAACGAGCGAGGAGAGCGCTCGCGTTGACCGCACCCACTCAAAGCAGCGGCCCAGCCCAGCTCTCCTATGCTCCGGCTCGTAGGTCCAGGGTGAGCAGCCCCCCCGGTCTTTCCTTGTTGAGCTTCCTGTTTAGTTTCGGCCCGAGTGCCTGTTTTTTTCCTGAACGATTTTGCTAATTATCAGAGAACTGTAGTTTTTGTAGAAAACCCCTCCATGTTCATGCATATAATAACTTCAGAATCGTGCATCGGATTAAAATAAATTATATATGAAACTTGCTTAGAATTTTGTGTAGATTAATAATTTGCAACTTTCATGCATGTTAAAAATGTTTAAAAATGTTGTTTGATTAAATTTGCCCATATTGCCATACTAAAATATTTTCTTTCATAACTAAATAACCGTAGCTCCAATCTTAACAAACTTTATATGTAAATGGGGTAGAAAAATGCCTAGTTTAACATGGTGCACTCTTCTTGCATGTTTATAAACTCTAAAATTTTATTTAGGGTAGAACAACACCAAATCTAAGATATGCACATGAGGATTTTCCGGACTTGTTTGCTTGTTGTTCCGGCCTCATTTAAACTTGCCTAGATAGGTAGTTTTATTATGCTCACCTCTTGCCATGTTAATCAACATTTAATATTGTTGGGTACATAAACAAGATCAAACTAAACAACTTGAATGTGGTGTTCCGTCAATATGCAACTTGTTGCATATTGAACTCCATTTAACTTGTAGTTTTGTTTGTGCACTTTGCCATGCCATGCCTCATTAAACCGGTCATGCATCATACTTGGTTGTGCATCATGCCATGCTTATGTGATGGTTGTTTACTATGTTGTTTGCTTCTTTCTGGGTTGCTTCTCACGTTAGCTTCGGTTTCGTTCCGGAGTTGTGAGGATTCATTCGACTACGTCCGTTTGTCTTCTTCATGGACTTGTTCTTCTTCCTTGCGGGATCTCAGGCAAGATGACCATACCCTCGAAATCACTTCTATCTTTCCTTGCTAGTTGTTTGCTCTATTGCCATGCCGCGATACCTACCACTTGCTCTATCATGCCTCCCATATTGCCATGTCAAGCCTCTAACCCTCCTTTCCTAGCAAACCATTGTTTGGCTATGTTACCGCTTTGCTCAGCCCCTCTTATAGCGTTGCTAGTTGCAGGTAAAGATGAAGTTTGTTCCATGTTGGAACATGGTTATTGTTGGGATATCACAATATCTCTTATTTAATTAATGCATCAATATACTTGGTAAAGGGTGGCAGGCTCGGCCTTATGCCTGACATTTTGTTCCACTCTTGCCGCCCTAGTTTCTGTCATACCGATGTTATGTTCCTTGATTTTGCGTTCCTTACATGGTTGGGTGTTATGGGGACCCCTTGACAGTTTGCTTTGAATAAAGCTCCTCCAGCAAGGTCCTACCATGGTTTTACCATTTGCCTCACCACCACCTACCCTTCCCTCGGGTCAGCCAATCCGAGGGTCATCTTTATTTTAACCCCCGGTCCAGTGATTCTCTAAGTGTTGGTCCGAACTAGAGTCCTTTGCAGCGCCACCTTAGGGAAACTTGAGGGCTGGTTTTAGTTCTACGGAGTGCTCATCCGATGTTGCCCTGAGAACGAGATATGTGCAGCTCCTATCGGGATGTCGGTGCATCGGGCGGTCTTGGTGGTCTTGTTTTACCATTGTCGAAATGTCTTGTAACCGGGATTCCGAGACTGATCGGGTCTTCCCGGGAGAAGGAATATCCTTCATTGACTGTGAGAGCTTGTGATGGGCTAAGTTGAGACACCCCTGCAGGGTTTGAACTTTCGAAAGTCGTGCCCGTGGTTATGGGAGGATGGGAATTTGTTAATGTCCGGTTGTAGAGAACTTGACACTTACTTAATTAAAATGCATCAACCGCGTGTGTAGCCGTGATGGTCTCTTTCCGGTGGAGTCCAGGAAGTGAACACGGTTCTTGTGTTATGCTTGAAAGTAAGTAGTTTCAAGATCACTTCTTGATCACTTCTAGTTCCTGACCGTTGCGTTGCTTCTCTTCTCGCTCTTATTTGCGTATGATAGCCACCATATATGCTTAGTGCTTGCTGCAGCTCCAACTCCTCACCTTACCCTACCCATAAGCTTAAATAGTCTTGATCTCGCGGGTGTGAGATTGCTGAGTCCTCGTGACTCACAGATACTTCCAAACAGTTGCAAGTGCCGATGATGCCAGTACAGGTGACACAACCCAGCTCAAGTGGGAACTCGATGAAGATCTTGATCGTTGCTTTGTTTCGTTTCTTGTTGATCAGTAGTGGAGCCCAGTTGGGACGATCGGGGATCTAGCATTTGGGGTTTTCTTCTTTTACTTTAGTTCCGTAGTCGAACCTTGATTGTAATCTGGATGATGTATGTTTATCTTGTACTTGTGTGAAGTGGCGATTGTAAGCCAACTCTCTATCCCTTTCTTATTCAGTACATGGGATTGTGTGAAGATCACCCCTCTTGCGACAGACCTACCATGCGGCTATGCCTCTAAGTCGTGCCCCGACACGTGGGAGATATAGCCGCATTGTGGGTGTTACAAGTTGGTAATCAGAGCCTTCCCCGACTTAGGAGCCCCTGCTTGATCGAATCACTGACGTTGTTGAGTCTAGAACAAAATGTTTTGAGTCTTAGGATTATATATGTCGGAGAGTAGGATTCTTTTTACTCCTCATTCCCTTCGTCGCTCTAATTCTTCTCGATGTTTCTTTATCTTTTCTTCGTTCATTTTTCAATTCTTACAGTAGTTCGTTCAAGATTTCTCTTCCTTCGTTATCATATCAATTCATTCGTTGTTTCCAAATCCTACTGGTGGTTCATTGAAGACCTTCTCAAGTTTGCGCTATATCTATCTTCATCCTTTCTATGAGAATAAGTAGTATGCCAAATCTGTTGCTTGTCATCAATTTAATTGGTGAAGGATACGCATAATGTAATTTTTATTCTTCTTTCACCCAAGTGATTAATTCCTTCTTTCGAAGTGTGTTCATGATGAATAAATTCATACTTGATGCGGAGCATCCTTCCATCATCCCCATGGACTCTACACCGACACATCAAGCCCCACGTGGACCTATGACAAGAGCGAGAACACGTGCTTTGGAAACCGAGGTGAACTCTTTCCTACTTAGCTTGCATATGGATACGAATGGAGCATTGTTGCTACCTCACCAAGATATGCTATGTCTCATTAGGTACGAAGAGGAACACCACCAAGAGGCTCAGGAGCACCCCCAAGGAGAAGAGGAACCACCCCAAGGCCACGCGGACCAAGACGGAGTGCAACACCAGCAAAACTGGAAGTCCCAGGTGACCCCGTGCGCACGGGCCCCCAAGACCACGTGCCCACGGGCTATCCTGGAAGTTGGCGCTGGAGCACCCTGTGCGCACGGGCCTGTACCATGCCCACGGGACCCCCGTGCACATGGGCCCAACTTACCCCGTGCGCATGGGCCTCCCAGGATGGACGGCTGGGATCCCCAAACCGAGCCCCTCTTCATCTCTTTCGACCCCAAGACTATATAAACCGTACCTAGGGCAATGTTTAGATTTAGCAAAGTATGAGATGAGATATTTGTGAGCTTTGCTCCTTCTACCTTCCCATTTGTGGAATCATGACCCCTTTGGGAAGAATCCTAATGGATTTCAAGACCTCCTCTAGGAGAAGACTATCTTCAAGACCTCATCTCCTAGGAGTGGGAAGAACTTTGCCATTGTATCTTTCCTTTGATTGTGTTTGTGACTTGTGGATCTTATGTTGCTATCCTACTGGATGTGTGATTGGGGAATAGTTTGAGTGTTTTCCTCCTTGTGTTCTTGAGAGTTTGCCCTTTCCCCCTCCAAGTGTGAAAAGACCCCCCTCTAGGATTTCATCCTATATCATTTTGGTATCATGAGCAAGGTTGATTCACATCTTGGAGTCCCATTCACCCATTTGCTAGCTTGATTTTGTTGTTTTTCGTCCAAATCCGAAAATCCCCACAAAAATAGCCAAAAAAATTTCTTGCAATTTGTTTGATCTTGTGAGATTTGGTTGTTTTGATCCACGAATTTGGAGTTTGGCAAGTGGATCTACCCATCTTCCTTCTTCCCCACCTTCCAAATCCTCGAAATCATCCTTATCTTGGAAAATCCCCTCGGATCCGGAGTTGTTCTTCAGCTCCCCGCACACCCCGTGCACACAGGCCCTCGAGACCCCGTGCACACGGGACCTCGTGCACACGGGCCTCACTTACCCCGTGCGCACGGACCATCCAGAAATGTTCGGCCATCCTTGTTTTGCACCATTTTGCCTCCATACCAACACTCGTGTTCTTCCGCACTATTTCTCATGGTTGTTTGAGTTTCGGACCGCGGTTTCTCTTGTGTCCTAAGGTGTTTCGGATACTTAGGCGCATTTGGACATCATCATCACCGCCACTCGATCATCAACTCGGACACCACACCGGTTTCAACAACTACATTCTTACCGTAACATCGGACGGTAACCTCGACGACATCTAAACCTTGCTTTTGCATTGATAACCCGAGAAGGAACCATCATATGATCATTGCTCCAGTGAGATCCCTGAAGAACCTGCCAGGTATTGGATAACATGTCCTCCAACGCAGTCATGTAGTGAAGGATGTGCTCGTCCTCCTCGCTAACACGGTGATGTACCACCTCCGCGGCGTCCTCAAGCTCCAAACCGTCACTGGCCCACGCGACCGCCACCAAAGAAAGTTCGGGTCAACGACATGCTGGCTCCTCACCAAGTTGCGCCCCCAAAGGGTAGCACCTCCCAGTACCAGCATGGCGGAGCCTAGTCCCGGAAATGGCTCCTATGATCAAGCAGGCCTCCTCCGCCGAGTCAACGATGAGGATGCGAGATAGGCATCGTCGACGTCGATGCGGGAATAATTGGTTTAACTAAAAAATAAACTAGTTCTATTAATTTTCTTACTAAAAATAAACTAGTTTTATTAATTCAACTAGTTCAACTAGGCACTTACTATAAATAAAATAAACTAGTACTAACTAAAAATGATGACCTGGCTGTATGTTCAAAACATCAGGGCGACCATTCTGATACATCAAATGAGGCACACAATCTGACGCGATTTTCTATTGAAAAACATAGTAATAACTTTGTAGTTAGCAATGTACTTAAGTTTTAAAAGAATTTATGCAAAATATGCACGGATGTCGTAATAGTAAAAAAATCTTACCATGACATCTCCATGGATGTTACCATGGTTCAACACGTGCACTAGTGGCACGTATTCACCATAATGTGGAGGAGTTTGATAATAGATATTGTAATTCTCAAGATCAGTACAAAATGCGATCAGATGATTTTTCTCCTGATAAGTAAACTCAGAGCCATCAGTGGAGTAGGTTCTGTCTACCATCTTCCGCACATTGTTTGAAGAATGAAAATAAGCTGTTAATGGAATAAGCTATCAACTATTTTGAAATAAACAATATAAATTAGTTAATAACTATGTTTGAGAAACTCACATAGCAGTAGAATTGGAAGCGTATCAACAAGGACCCAAATGTCCATATTTTCTTGGTTGATGTCAGGATCACCAAGATCCATAGTGACAAGCATACCCTCATAAAAACCATACATCTTGCAAAGTGCTTCCCAATTTTTGCAACCAAAATGGGTTACGCTCTCAGAATTGTACATATTTACTTCAAAATCCATATCATGATGGGTCCTTAGGTGAATTTTCTTTGTTTCAAAATTTTCATTGTCTTCAAAATCCATCCTCTCCAAGACATAGCTTCTTGCATGGCATGGGATAAGCTACTCGAATTGTAAAAGATGAAAATTACACGTTGAAATAGTTGAAGTCGTGCTTAATTACGAAAAAAACACTTGTCGTTGTTGCGTACCGTTTCAACATCGAAGGTCTCCTGGAGCTTAATGTTGAAGCATCGATCTTCATCCAGGTGAGGCCTATCGCACAGACCTGGGTCGTCGTTGCACTAGCTGCACTCCCCCGGGAGACTTTCGTCGTCCGATGACGACATTTCCTACATTCATAATTCAAAGATTAAACTTGTACAATTCAATATATGTACTACAAAAATTAAATCAGATCATTATGATTCATCATGGGTTGACTATCGATCTGTCGAGTCTTTTTCTTGAAAACTCTCAGCTCGCGTGGTGTATACATTCGACCGTTGGTGATGGTCACTCCTCCTTTCGTTCCCGAGTGCATTATACCAAAATGTCTAGCACACGGGAATGAAGGAGAAGCGACCCCCATGACAACAGTCAGGATTTTTCGTCCTCTCATATGTGGTGGAGATTCTCACTCACTGATTCCTCTCTGACATTTGCGACCGTCGGTGATGGACGTTACTCCTCGTTCCCCTAGTGCATAACAAAGTTCTAGCACCTAGAGAAGAAGGAGAAACGACCCCCACGACAATAGTCGGGCTTCTTCGTCCTCTCTCATATATGGTGGATACACTCCCTCCCTTATTTTTCGACCTTCGGTGATGGAGCCTCGACAGACTTAAAGTCAACCCGAAATGTCGTTTAATTATTTTTCTAGAAAATCCAGGCCACTCGATATTTCCTACATATTCTAGCACAAGTCATGCCAGAATTCACGAAAAAATCCGGCATGACCTTTGCTAAAAAAGGACATATCGAGCGCCTAAAATTTGCCGGAACGGAAATTAATCAACACTCCGGCAAAACATAGGCCACTATAGGAGGTGTAACCTACAAACATGGTCGGCCATTTGGGCAAGCACATATCCTATTTGAGCAACACAAGATATACATGTTTATATCTACATCATATGA
The DNA here is from genome assembly GCF_002162155.2 of Triticum dicoccoides. Lineage (NCBI taxonomy): Eukaryota > Viridiplantae > Streptophyta > Magnoliopsida > Poales > Poaceae > Triticum > Triticum dicoccoides. Next base: position 373,309,885 of record NC_041382.1, read on the forward strand.
GCATTCAAACTTGATGGGGACGATGGAGGGGGTCGGTGACAGAGGGGGTCTCACCTCGAGGTCGGAGGGGGCCGGTGACGGGGACGATGGCGGTGATGATGGAGGGGCTCCTTGATTTCTGCAAAAACAAAATCCCTATAAGATATCAACTATTTTGAAATAAACAATATAAATTAGTTAATAACTATGTTTGAGAAACTCACATAGCGGTAGAATTGGAAGCGTATCAACAAGGACCCAAATGTCCATATTTTCTTGGTTGATGTCAGGATCACCAAGATCCATAGTGACAAGTATACCCTCATAAAAACCATACATCTTGCAAAGTGCTTCCCAATTTTTGCAACCAAAATGGGGTACGCTCTCAGAATTGTACAGATTTACTTCAAAATCCATATCATGATGGGTCCTTAGGTGAATTTTCTTTGTTTCAAAATTTTCATTGTCTTCAAAATCCATCCTCTCCAAGACATAGCTTCTTGCATGGCATGGGATAAGCTACTTGAATTGTAAAAGATGAAAATTACACGTTGAAATAGTTGAAGTCGTGCTTAATTAAGAAAAAAAACACTTGCCGTCGTTGTGTACCGTTTCAACATCGAAGGTCTCCTGGAGCTTAATGTTGAAGCACCGATCTCCATCCAGGTGAGGCCTATCGCACAAACCTCGGTCGTCGTTGCACTAGCTGCACTCCCCCTAGAGACTTTCGTCGTCCGATGACGACATTTCCTACGTTCATAATTCAAAGATTAAACTTGTACAATTCAATATATGTACTACAAAAATTAAATCAGATCATTATTATTCATCACGGGTTGACTATCGGTCTGTCGAGTCTTTTTCTTGAAAACTCTCAGCTCGCGTGGTGTATACATTCGATCGTTGGTGATGGTCACTCCTCCTTTCGTTCCTGAGTGCATTACACCAAAATGTCTAGCACACGGGAATGAAGGAGAAGCGACCCCCATGACAACAGTCGGGATTTTTTGTCCTCTCATATGTGGTGGAGATTCTCACTCACTGATTCCTCTCTGACATTTGCGACCGTCGGTGATGGACGTTACTCCTCCTTCCCCTAGTGCATAACAAAGTTCTAGCACCCAGAGAAGAAGGAGAAACGACCCCCACGACAATAGTCGGGCTTCTTCGTCCTCTCTCATATATGGTGGATACACTCCCTCCCTTATTTTTCGACCTTCGGTGATGGAGCCTCGACAGACTTAAAGTCAACCTGAAATGTCGTTTAATTATTTTTCTAGAAAATCCAGGCCACTCGATATTTCCTACATATTCTAGCACAAGTCATGCCAGAATTCACGAAAAAAATCCGGCATGACCTTTGCTAAAAAAGGACATATCGAGCGCCTGAAATTTGCCGGAACGGAAATTAATCAACACTCCGGCAAAACATAGGCCACTATAGGAGGTGTAACCTACAAACATGGTCGGCCATTTGGGCAAGCACATATCCTATTTGAGCAACACAAGATATACATGTTTATATCTACATCATATGAGCATTGAAACTTGATGGGGAAGATGGAGGGGGTCGGTGACAGAGGGGATCTCACCTCGAGGTCGGAGGGGGCCGATGACGCGGATGATGGCGGTGATGATGGAGGGGCTCCTTGATTTCTGCAAAAACAAAATCCCTATAAGATATCAACTAATCAAATGCATACGCCTTGCATAGTGCTCTACAATTTTAGCATTTAAAGTAGGAGTAATTTTCCAATATGGGCATTCAATAAGCAAAACCAAATCATAAAGTAAATTAGTATTCATATTAGCATGCATTCAATAAGCAAAACTAAATCATCTCTTTCGTCCATACATCGTCGAATATTATCACCAATACACCTCGAATAGTATCATACATATAACATCACTAATACAGCTAAAACCGTAGCGAACGATGGGTATCGGTGCGAGCGGTGGACACCCAAAGAGAAGGAACCATCAGATGATCATAGCTCGAGTGAAATCCCTAAAGAACCTGCCAGGTGTTGGAGAAACTGCCCTCCAACGCAGCCATGTAGTGAAGGACATGCTCGTCCTCCTCGCTAACACGGTGACATACCACCTCCGCGGCGTCCTCAAGCCTCCACACCGTCACTGGCCCACGCGACCACCACCAAAGAAAGTTCGGGTCAACGACGGGCTGGCTGCTCACCAAGTTGCGCCCCCCGGAGGGTAGCACCTCCCAGCACCAGCCTGGCGGAGCTTAGTCCCGGACATGGCTCCTATGATCAAGTAGGCCTCCTCTGCCGAGTCAACGACGAGGATGCGGGATAGGCATCATCGACGTCGATGCAGGAATAATTGGTTTAACTAAAAAAATAAACTAGTTCTATTAATTTTCTTACTAAAAATAAACTAGTTCTATAGTAAAATTTTAATTAGATCATCAAATCTGATATACCTAAATTTTCTAACTAAAAATAAACTAGTTTTATTAATTCAACTAGTTCAACTAGGCACTTACTATAAATAAAATAAACTAGTACTAACTAAAAATAAACTAGTTTAACTAGTTCTATTAATTTTCTAACTAATTCTATTAAACACTTACTAAAAAATAGTAAAAAAACTATATTGAATTTTTTCTATAAACTAAACACCACTGCCCTAAATTAACATCTACTTAATTAGTTACGTAACCTACTTCCCTAACTAAAAAACATCTAATTAATAGTACCACAACTGCCCTAACCAAGTTAACATCTACTTAGTAACCAAACTAGTTAACCAAACATCTAAAAACATCTAATTAACCTAGTTAGTAAACCTAATTAACCTAGCTACTTCACTTAGTTCAACTTAGTTAACCTAATGAACTAAATTCACCAAATTAAATAACCTAGAGGGAGGAGGGAGGAGGAGTACCTCACGGTGGTGGAGGAGGCCGGCGGGGGAGGAGGCCGGCACGAGGGAGGGTGGCCGACGGGGGAGCAGAGCCGGCGCGGGCGAGGGCGGCCGACAGGAGAGCTCCGACACGGGGGAGGGCGGTGCCGACGACGGCGGAGAGGCACACGAGTGAGTGTGAGGGATGGGGGGTGAGAGGGAGGTCGAGCGCGGGCCGTTGGGCTGGATAAGGAGCTCGTAGTAGTAGCGCTTTTATGTAGAAAGAGATACTGCTAAGTCTAGTAGCAGTAGCGCTTCATACATAAAAGTGCTACTACTATGCCTAGCCTGCCGGCAACGGCCTGGCAATTGTAGTAGTAACATTTTTTATTAAAACAACGCTACTGGTAAGTGCATAGTAGTAGCGCTTTTTATAAAAAGCACTACTGATAAGTAGTAGCAACTCTTTGTTATAAAAAACGCTACTACTATGCTACTGTCTATAAGAATTTTCCTAGTATTGGTAATACTTCAGCAGTAACATCGACTCCAACTCAGCAAACTTGCTTATGTGGCAATAAGTTAATGAGGAGAGAGATAGTTTCATTAACTTAGCTAATTAATGTAACATCACATGTCCCAATGCAATATGAGTCTATAACCTAATAAATGAAGCTTTGCATGACACTACACTTATGTTACTACCCACTATGAAGGTAGTAACATAGTCTAGGGATATGTGTATGTTACTAGTGTATATTACTCTCCATTGTGGCTAGTCTCATACTCCCTCCTTTCCGGTTTAGGCTGGTTGTAATGGTAGTATCATAATCGGTATCATACATGCCAACTAGACTTTCTGGATGATGTGGCACACAATTAAATGAGGAAAGAGAGGATGTGGTATCATATCAAGATACCGGGTCATATTAAATGTTGTACTACTACTTTGTCTGATGCATGACAATTAATAAGGCAACCTAACATACTGAGTTATGATACTATGCATTACGGAAGTAGCTAGTATCATACAATATCATATGCATGATACTAGTATACTATGATACTCCCCATTACAACTAGCCTTATAGGGCCCAATTCAAAAATCTCACCAACCAAGGTAGATGGAGAGTGGCGGAGTACTTTTTGTAGTTTGCAAAAAACACCCAATTAATGCTTTTGTTTTCCTCAAAAAATTATGTTTTCCAATGTATTAATTGAAATACATGCATGCATAAAGTACATGCATTGGTCAAATTTCTTTTAATACTTGCATGCAATGATTTAATGCACCTTCGAATCTGTACATGTGATGGGGAACAACCCAATTGAGCCTTATAAAATGGATAAACTAAAATTTTGAGATAAGCCTATAAACCGGAAAGGAGGGAGTATATATGCATGATACTAGTATATGATCGGCAATACCTCCGTAATGCGTGCACGCATAGTATCATAAGTTAGTATCTTAGGTTGCCTTATTAATTGCCATGCATGACACAAAGTAGTACACCATTTAATATGATACGGTATCATGATATGATACCACACCCTCTCTTTCCTCATTTAACTCTGTGCCACATCATCCAAAAAGTCTAGTTGGCATGCATCATACCGCTTGATACTCCCATATTACGACCAGCCTTATTAGGGTGGCCATAGTGGGGGTATCACAGCCGGTATCATGCACTCGGGAATAGAAAATATGATGATGTGGCAAAGAAGCATTAACATAGGTAGATATCGT
>NC_041382.1:373314773-373385040 GCF_002162155.2 Triticum dicoccoides
CGTGCTATTCGTCATCCTGGGTGAGAAATAGTTATTCTTCACCCCTCTTTATTTTACCATCAATGCACCGTAATTTTATGTTCCGTAAGTTTTGTCTTATTTCCGACGCAAAAAGAGATCGTAAGAAAATATATAATCGTCGTAAAAAATATTTTATGTGATGTAAAATTACAAACGTAAAAACATAGTCTAAAATACACATAAATTACAAATTTTCTTGTCTTATGACCTATATATTTATTTTCTTATGTTAGTGAATCAATAGAAATGTAACTATTTGAATTCCAAACGTAATTTAATTATGAAATGATCGTAATATTACCTCGGATGAGGAATAACTTATACTGCACCCTGGGTGAAGAAGGGTAGCGCTATTCGTCACCCTGGGTGAGGAATAGTTATTCTTCACCCCCCTCTATTTTACCATCAATGCATCGTAATTTTACTTCCGTAAGTTTTGTCTTATTTCTGACAAAAAAAGGACCGTAAGAAAATATATAATTGCCGTAAAAAATATTTTATGTTATGTGAAATTACAAACGTAAAAACATAGTCTAAAATACACATAAACTTCAAATTTTCTTGTTTTATGACCTATATTTTTATTTTCTTATGTCAAATTTTACGTAGTGAATCAATAGAAACGTAACTATTTGAATTCAAAACGTAATTTAATTATGAAATGATCGTAAAATTAACTCGGGTGAAGAATAACTTATTCTGCACCCTAGATGATGAATAGGATATATATAAGAAATGCTATACTACTTTGTGTCATGCATGGCCATAAATACGGTCATCTATGATATATACTACTCTGTGATACTATATATGCATTATGAAGGTACGTACGTAGTATCATACACTAGTATAATATGCATGATACTATATATATAATATATGATACTCCCCACTATATAAGGCTGGCCATAGTGGTGGTATCATAGCCGACGATGTCATGCACTCGGAAGTAGCAAGTATGCTGATGTGTCAAAGAATTAAATATATACATATATATAAAGAGGGTTAGAGTAACATATAGGTAGATACCCTATCATGTTAAATGCGATTCTAACTTGTGTCATGCATGGCAATAAATATGATCTATATAGGATAATATACTCTATGTATTATACTATGCGCTATAATTAATTAAAGGTAGTATCATATATACTGTATATTCATGATACTAGTATATGACACTCTCCACTATACTCGTGATTTCTTACTGTGGAAAAAAATTGGAGGCGAAACGATGAACTCATGTTTTCATTCGAACAAAAATATGATGTTAGGTAATGTAAATGTTTTCAAAGAGCACACGGTTCACTCACGAAAGCGGTGTATCTACGAAACCGTGGCCGATGCACCCCCCCCCCACTCCTTTGCCACGCGCGCGATCTGAGTCGTGCGTTCTGATTAACCAGAACCCAAACCCCACAGATCGTACGTCTGCACCATTGGATTCTCCTTGATCGAACGGCGATCCTCATCCCTTTCAACAACACATGTAAATGTTTTCAAATAGCCCCTCCCAAAAAAATGTTTTCAAGGAGCACATGGTTCACACATGAAAGCCGTGTGCCTACCAAACCGTGGTTGATTCACCCCTTGCTGCGCGCGCGATCTGAATGGTGCGTTCTGATTGGCCAGAACCCAAACCCCACGGATCGTACGTCTACACCGTTGGATGCTCCCAGATCGAACGGCAATCCTCATCCCTTTCGACAGGAAATGCAGTCCGGCTAGGAATTGATTTATATGCCAACGTGCACGGTAAATGCCAAAAATATAGCACACGATACTTGAAATGCGCCAGAAAATCAAACCCGTGGTAAAATTGTGATTGGTTTACATGGGAAAAATTTAGAGGCGAAACGATGAACTCACGTCTTCATTTCAAAATTAGTACGTCTTCATTTCAAACGAAATTATTCTGTTTGTGCACATGAGCGCTAAGAGGCAACCGTTTGCATAGGCCTTTCCGCGCGCGCGGCGGCCGGGGATATTTTTCACCCTTTTCACCTAGGCCGCCAACACCTGGAGTCCCCAACACCCTCCATCGCCCGCCCGTATTTCACTCAACTAGTCCACCCAATCTCCTTCGCCAGCTCCCCCCTCCCCCAGATCCACAACGGAACCCTCTCCGGCACCGCTGTGCTCACCCCAGTCGTGTGCCCGCTCTTCGGCGTCAAGCCTACCTCCACTGTTGTTCCCAACACGCGGCGGCCCGTGCCTCGCCGTCTTCGTTTGCTTGCCAGCCACCCTCGAGCATATCGATGCAGGAACCCCCGCCTCTCCTGTGGTCCGACCGGTTTTGCATTAAGAAGCCTGTTAGTTACTGCTCTCCATCATGGTGAGGCATATTTCCTCGCAACCCATCTTCCAATTTCGTTCCGTATGTTCCCAAATTGGCTATAAAATAACGGAGAGTGTATATACGTTAATTATTTACCTTCCTTACTACATATAAGTTGTATTTGTTCCAATAAGTTACTGCCTATTTACAGATCATGGGTGCCCGAGTCACACAAACTTAACAAATTAGCTATACATTTTCTAAATTATTGCATGGCATGTTTAGAAAGCTTGATACCAAGTTGTTAGTTTTATGCTTATCCTCCTTTTCTGAGTTTCGCATGTGTTCTCTATAGATGCCGAGTAGAAGCGACAATACTCATTCAGGCCATGTATCTTCATATGATTCGGACAACCCTAGGTCTTCAGCAGATCGTGAGGGATCAAGTAGTCTTGAACGGGATAGAGCTGCAGCAATTACCCTTCCGGTCAGGACATGGAGGAACGCTCCAAGGAAGCCCACACACCAGCCTAAAGGTGTATATGAAGTAACCAAGATTGATTTAAAGTCCTGGGATCCAACTAAACCAGATAAATCACACATGAGGTTCAGGAGTGTGTGTGTGTGGACTTGTTGGTAGGGCAAGGCTCAACATTAATCTGTCGGGGTTTCAGAAGCCTGACACAGAAACACGGCGAAGGATAGTCCGAGAGATCATGGATCACTTCAATTTTCCAGAGCAGTGGAGAATACAGGTGGAAAATGCTGCACTAAAGAAGGCTAGGGATTCTTGGAGAAACTGGAAGCACGTGTTGTACAAGAAGTACTTGAGTGAAGGCAAGGACCCAATCCTCGCATACCCCCAAATTACAAAGGCAGATTGGGCAGAATTCAAAAGGGTCAGGGCAACTAAAGAGTTTGCTGAGATGAGTTTTAAGCAATCGGAACTTCAGAAGAAGAAAATACACGCCCACCGTATGGGTGTGGCAGGATACTATGGCATGAAACTGATATGGGAACAGGAGGACAAAGAAGCAGTAGCGGCGGGTGGGAATCCGACCTTTAGTGAAATCAGGGGAAAACACGCCAGAGACTACTTGTGGGAATGTGCAAAGAGGCATGATGACGGAACTTATTACTTTGAAAACGCACATGACGCCAAACTGTACAAAGTGATGTTAGAGGCGTCCAAGATCCATGGAAGGTTCTACAAGAACTCAGGGCTATGTGACATTCTGTCCATTGCTCTGGACACAAAAGAGCCCCCTGGCTGTGCAAGGGGTATATGTGTCAATGTCCCACATAAGAGGGCTTTCACACTCAACAAAGAAGAGAGGCTCAGCATGAAAAAAGTGAGGAGTGAAATGAAGCAGAATGCATTGTATGAAAGGTTGAAGAAGGAGATTTATCTGGCTGTTCGAAAGGATGTTCATGAGTCAATGACGATGCACAAGACTCTAACACTGACAGAGCCAACAGATGGGAGGGGGCGGGCATGTAGGATGCTGCTTATTGCGCGACAACACTGCACAAGAGTAGCTGTGCATTAGCTGACCCCAGCGACACTCAGACTGCAGCTGCTCGTGATGATGCTATATCTGATCTATCTAGAATGAAAGACAGATTGAAGGGCGTGCTTACAAATTATGAAGGTACATTAAAATGTGCAACAGCCTGGGTTTACCTAGCCTTCTTGGAAGATGGCCTCCTCTTGGACAATGTGCCATTGAAGCCGGGCTATTTGAAGTGCTACGTGACTGAAGTAAAGCCTGGATTCTATGAATTTGCAATGAAGAATGTCCAAGGAGACTTCAATGAGCAAAGGACCTTGGGAGAAACACTATTACATCACATCCAGTGGCCACGAAAGGAAATGGAGTTCATTGATGAGATTCCTGAAGCCCCGCCAAGAGCAACCACTATCGCCCCTCAACCGGTGACGCTCTCCTTGCCACAGCAGCTCTCGCGGGCTAATGCATCAACCTGTGATCAGCCGACCCGACTTTGTGGCGTATAGGCCATGTCATCCTCTGCCCAAAGCAGCCAGTGGCAAGGCCTACAACTACTGATGACGCACCACCGGTTCAGATGCCGGACGCTGAAGCAGCGGCGGGAGACCCATCTGCAACACATGCTCAGCAAACCAACCTAGTGGAACAAACTTCTAAGCAGTCTGATGCTTCGGAACCACCTGCTAAGCAGTCTGTAGGTCCAAAACTGACTGCTCATCAGTCCATCGGTCCACAGGCGCGTGATCAGCATACCAATGCGTCAGCACTTCCTGCTCAGCAAACCAACACGTTGGCATGGCCACCTCAGCACACCGACAAGTTGGCACCACCTGTGCAGAAACCCGATATAGCTTCAACGCATGGTCAGCAGTCCGCTGCCTCTGCTCCTACAACCTAGTAGTCCGTCACAGCAGCACCGCCAGCTCAGTGGTCCGGCATAGATAAACCGTCTGCTAAGCAGTCCGTCCAAGCTTCACCGTCTGCTCGACAGTCTACCTTGCAGCCAACCAGACATTCTGCCAGAAATGCTTCAAGTACCAAGAAGGAAGTGGCCAAAAAGGCTACACCCACGAGGAAGCGCAGCGGGAGAGTGAAGAGGAAAGAGAATGATTGCCTCTTACTTAAAGCACTCATCGCCCAGAACCAAATTAATAGCAGCTTGGTCGAATCGGGGAGTAATATTATTTCTGACGCCAAGGATGATGAAGAAGTAGAATTGTTGCTTGCTAAAAGTAAAGCAGTTGTACTTCAAGCATGCAAGTACGTCCATGATGAGCCATTTCTTGTTGGTGAATACTTTGATGAGTGCAGCTCCATTTGCCGCGACATACATGAATATTGCATGGATCAAATGTCAGAAGGTCATCATGGTTTGCTAGTCCACTACAACAGAGATCATTTCTGACACGATGATGGTTCCATCAATGTGAGTTTCGAGGACTTACATCTCTTCTTCAACTTCAACGTGCTCGATGCCACTCTTGTTAGATGCCTGATTTTGTAAGTACTTAACAAACTCTGATCAACTTCTCCATACAAGGCTATAAATGATAAACAACTAACTACATTTTATTCCTCTCATGGATTGAACGTGCAGAGAAGAAAAAGGGAGAGTGTGTATTTCTTAGATCCTGCATTAGCAAATGGCACAACATTAGATGGTAAGGACCGACGGGACTGGGCTGTTAACACAGTCGTTCGTATCTTTGAAAACACGTCCCATGCACAATCATTTATATGGCCATATCATGGATGGTAAGTCAAGTAAACAACCACGCATACACTGATTGTCTTTCAGATTTCGACATCATTCATAAGTTCACGGCTTTCTTAATATGTAGCAATCACTGGATATTGGTATTCATTGTTCCTACCATGAACACAGTTTACTACATCGATTGTCTCAGAGAGTCAACAAATGCTCAGGATCTGATGCATGTTCAGCAATTCTTGGATAGTATTGAATTCTATGATGTTGAAATTAATTTGCATTCATATCTGGTTTAATAATTGATGTTGTTAAAATTCATCATCATTTGCAGTGTGCTCACATTGTGGAAAACTAAACCAGGGAACCTGTTCAAGATGGAACAACCTCTGCAGCACGAGATCGTTTCTCCTGTAACACACCATAATCCGTTATTTTCGGAAAAATTATCCAACAGTCTGCAAATACCTTTCCTTACGCTAGTCAAATGTTCAAGCTTCTAAATAAACCTCTTTCTATTTTGTCCAAATAAAAAATAATACATCTAACACCGGTAAGGTTGTTCCTAACAGGACAAATACATGACTAATTTTGTACAAAAACTTTCAGTGTCCTCGGCAAGAAGCAGGGACCAACCTTTGTGGATACTATGTTTGCAGACACATGATCTCCATCTGCAAATCTGCTGATAGTTGCGACGATCCTCGCGAATTAGTACCAGTTAGTCTATCTTAATTAATCTCTTCTACTCCACTCATATGGCACATTCGAATCTTAAAAATACTGCAGCTCATCCTAAAACCGAGGACCCCTGAACCACTCCCGGCTGGTGAATTGCCGATGGTTCGGAGATTTATCAGCGACTTCTTCCTGGATCACTACATCAATCCCACTAGTGATAATGAAGATTTCAGCATGCGTTCTCCTGAAACATCGAGTAAGAGTTAGCCTCTAAACATATAACACATGGATCCATTGTTTTCCATCTGATGAGGTCTTCATATTTCATACACTATGATTAATTATGTAACGCATATATGTGTGGACAAATCATTGGAATTTAGCTACCATATGTTCAATTGTAATTGTTGCGAAATCTGATGAATGTTCTTCCTGTGGACACTATTTGTTCAGTTGAAGATTGTGGCGAATTTTCTTTTTGCGTGCCGATTCAAAATGGGATATTTTTGTTTATTTGTTCAATTGAATATTGGGGCGAATTTGCTTTTTGCGTGCCGATACAAAATGGGATATTTTTGTTTTAACCTGGCAATTGCTCCGCACACGGTTCAACTAGATGAGTGTCTGTGATCCACATCAGAAAGCATACGTCAATCATAGAGGAACCGTCGGTGATACACAGCAGACCACAAACAATTTGCAGTGCTACTAGGTGTGCGTAGGGTCTTCGAAACCATTTCTTATATCGTGTTATCACACACGAGAACTGGGAGTAAACCGTGCCCAATACAAGATACAATCCCAGTCGTATTTTTTTTCAGGAAACGTGTGGGATCCCAAACGAAAAGCACACATCAGTCTTGCGGCAACCGTCGGTGATACCCAACTAATCACAAACGGTCTGCAATACTTCTATGTGTACGAAGGGACTCCTCAACTGTTTGTGATAGAACATTATCGCAGATGGTAATTGTTGGCAAATGTGTGCGATGGAGTCTAGCATGGCAGACAGGTTACGCAGAAAACTAATGTGCGATGGGGCACAAATCACACACAGTTCATATGTTGGCCCGTGTGCCTTACATACTGTTTACCAAACGGTTCGTTACGATAGACCGTATGGTTTCACTGTGTCACTAGAAACGCTTAATCACCGATACCACACGTGCAAAAGAATTTAGTGTGTGCTGCATCACACACGATTACATTTTGGAAAGCCTCTGGATCACTGCTCCATATCCCCAACGGTTTCTGGGTCGTGTGGGAAGGACACCCTATCACACACACTCACTTGGCGACGGTTCCAAATGCCGTCGCGGAAAGGGGTTAAAACCCGTTTGTTTAGGACCGATGCGCACCAGTGTATATGCAAAGTAACACTGTTCGGGGCGTGCTTTGTATGGTTGAACCTGTATAAGTACTCATACTGCTTTCAGCTATGGTTGTTAAGTGCCCCTACTGGTTTCAGTTAAGGTTGTTTAGTACTCCTGCTACTTTTTTAGTCTGTCGTTTTTCTTCCGACCTATCTTCCTCCTGCCGCCAAAACCAAACCAGCACCGGTGGGGCCGCCTGCTTCTGCCTCCCATGGTTGGCTGCGCCTCAGTGCATGCATCGCCACCCTACCGTCTCCAAAATCATTAACGTCGACGTCCGAGGCCTCGCCGTCGTTCTCCGCATGCTTTGGTGCGCTCGCCACGGCGCCGCCCTCTCGTGTTGTCAACATGGTCAACAAACAAGAGGAATTGGGAGAGGACTGTACATGGAGAGGATGACAGTAGGGGCCCACCATGTTCATGGTCATACGCAAGGAAGTTCCTCATTTTTTGTTATATAAACTCCATTGTCAGTGTATAGAAAAATAAAATGCTTCCTCCTAGTTGTTTCCTGACATCTGGGACCCACGACATTGTCAGTGTATATAGTCGATTGACAAGAGAACAACACAAGATCGGCTGACACCTGGGACATAGCTGCTCGAGCAGAATTTTTTTGTTATTGTTGAGATGGAGCAGGGTTTAAACTGGGCTGAGGCCCGTCTAGCCCAGGCTTATATTTTACGTTCACCATATGACCAGCCCAGCTATTTTTTCTTTGTGAAAATGAGCCCAGTTTTTTTCCTGAAGAATACGCAATCCAGGCCTACTTATTTTTCTATGTCCTGATGGGCTGGAACTCTTTCAAGATGACTGCAAATCTTGAAATTAATATGAAATGGGATGTAAATATAAAAAATAGATGACAAATTGGCAACTGCTTTATAATTTCTGAATTTATTCACATTTTCATATTCCAATTTCACTAGGCTTTAACCTAATTTAAATATATCTTCAAAGTACTTTAAATCTGGCTCGACATTTAGGTATTAAAAATAGTTTGAACCCCACCAAAATATGTGAAATTTCATTTAAATTTTTAACCATGGCCCTGGCCAACCAAAAAACGGACTGCAATAAATTGCATAAGTTGCAATGAGTTGTAAATTATTAAAAAATAGGGAATGGTCTGACTTGTGGGCCTATTAATTTGACGCATATGCAAGAATTTTTTACTTATTATATACGTCAACGAACGATTCTAGCAGAGGTAACTGTTGGATGTCCATCCAACGGTCGTCGTGCTTCTTTCGTCTCTGATCTTCTTGCTCCAGCCGCCAAATCCAGCATTGGCGGGACCGCCTGCTCCCGCCTCCCGTAGCCAGCTGTGCTGCTGCGTTGGCCTCACCGCCCCCTATTACTCCCACCGCTGGCCAGGACATCCCTTTACTCACCCACATCCCTCCAATGATGTGGTTTTGCCACCTCCGGGTCATTCCCTTCCCGGGTCTCGCCGTCGTCCATCACGCTGGTGTTCTCGGCATGGCATGGTCAACATTGTCAACAAACGACAACATTAGAAGTGGGCTGTACATGGAGAGGCTGACAGTTGGGACCCACATGGTCCATGGCTGCACACAAGCAAGTACCTCCTTATTATGCCAAAAAGAATGAATCCTCCCAATGACAGCTGGGACCCACCAGCTATATCTTGGCACAGAAGGAAGTGCCTCCTTATTAAGCGAAAAATAACAAGTGCTCCCCATGACAGCTGGGGCCCACCAGATTTGGAGGCTGACTTGTGGCCCTACTAAGTTGACGTGTATGGAGGGCTTTGTCAACTTAGTGAACAAACGATTCTATCACCAGTGACCATTGGATTGTTAACATCCAATGGTCGTCCTGCTACTTCAACCTCTGATTTTCTTGCTCCAGCCGTCCAAACCACCGCGTGCTCCTGCCTCCCGTGGCCGGCTATGTTGCCGCGGAGGCCTCACCGTCCCTACTATTCCCACCGCTGGCCAGGCCATCCCTGTACTCACCCACACCCCATATTATTCTACGGCAACAGCAGCCTCACACCACAGCCGAACTAGTCAACCCTCGTACTACCCTCCACATGTTCCCAGGCTCCGTGTCGTTCCCTGCCTCACCATCGTCCATCACCTAGTGCTGTCCACACGGCGTGGTCAACGTGGTCAATGAACGACAGCCGTCGGAAGAGGACTATACGCGGTGAAGATGACAGATGGACCCACCAGCTACATCTTCACACGCAAGGAAGTGCCTCCTAACCTCCCTGACAGCTAGGACCCACCCGGTGGAACCGTACATAGAGTTGTCTATCTGGTCGCGAATGTGTACTTACATATTGGTCGATTGGTCTGTCTGTAGGCTACAACAATGAACTGTGGCCGAGTAAGGAAGGGCACATATCGTAGTAGCATGTCACGCAGTCCCCTCAATATTGTGTACACGTACGTACAGCCAGGGTGCAAGAAAGTAAATACGGCCACGTACGTACATACGTACGGCCAGGGCTCGTGTACATGGAGATGCAACGGAGGGCAGCAATGGTGTCCTGTTCATCAGCAGCCAACCGGTTGTGTTGGAACGGAGAAACTGCGTCGTGTTCATCGGGAGGCAACGGAATGCGTCCTGTTCATCAAGAGGCAACTAGCTTGGACAGAACAGCCAAAACGAGGCTTGGCGTACTGCAGAACGGAGGAAACGGCTTTCTGTTCGACCACCTATGGTCGACACGGGATCCTGTTCACCGGGAGGCAATTGGCTTGGACAGAACAGCCGAAACGAGGTCTGGCGTACCGCAAAATGGAGGAAACAGACTTCTCTTCGACCTCCTACGGTTGAAACGGGGTCCTGTTGATCGGGAGGGGTGTGGCGTACTGCAAAATGGAGGAAACGAACTTGGGGGGTCCTGTTCATTGGGAGGGGTGTGGCGAACCGCAAAACAGGACTCCATGGGCTATTGTTCATCCACCGTCTACTGCCTCGCTCTAGCCTCCACGGGCTACTGTTCATCCATCGTCGACCTCCTCCAGCCTCCACCTGCGACTGTTCATCCACTGTGTCTCCC
Organism: Triticum dicoccoides; assembly: GCF_002162155.2. Classification (NCBI taxonomy): domain Eukaryota; kingdom Viridiplantae; phylum Streptophyta; class Magnoliopsida; order Poales; family Poaceae; genus Triticum; species Triticum dicoccoides. Next base: position 373,325,383 of record NC_041382.1, read on the forward strand.
TCCTACCTCCACTAGCTACTGTTCATCTAGCCTCCACTGGCTATTGTTCAACCAGCCCTCGACCGGCTACTGTTCAACCAGCCCACCACGGGGTCCTGTTCATCCACCCCCAACCAGCTCGATCGGGTCCTGTTCATCCAGCGGAAACGGCCTCTAGCTACTACCACGAGGTCCTATTCATCCAACCCCCACCGAGAACTGTTCATCCAACCCCCAACAACGCTCGCTGTTCATCAAGAGGCAGCAGGTTCGATCGACTTCAGTTAGCAGTAGTAGCGAAGGAATCGATCGATCGGGTTCAGTTAACTGCCAGGGACCAATAGATCACTGGGGTTCATTAACACGTAGCCAGTGCAATCGCTCGGGTTCATTTAGAGACCAACGCCTCGCACCCACATGCGTACGTTGATACGTCTCCAACGTATCTATAATTTTTGATTGTTCCATGCTATTATATTATCCATCTAGGATGTTTTATATGCATTTATATGGTATTTTATATGATTTTTGGGACTAACCTATTAACCTAGAGCCCAGTGCCAGTTTCTGTTGTTCCATGTTTTTGAGTTCTCCAGAAAAGGAATACCAAACGGAGTCCAATTGACGTGCCAATTTTTCATGATTTTTTATGGACCAAAAGAAGCCCCCAGAGTAAAAGAGTTGGGCTAGAAGAGTCTCGGGCCGTCCACGAGGGTGGGGGCGCGCCCTACCCCCCCCCCTAGGCGCGCCGCCCTATCTTGTGGACGACTCGGGGACCCCCCTGACTTGTTCCTGACGCTAAAAATTCCTATAAATACATAAACGTCCAGAAAATAACCTAGATCGGGAGTTCCGCCACCGCAAGCCTCTATAGCTACCAAAACCAATCGGGACCCTGTTACAGCACCCTGTCGGAGGGGGGATCCATCACCGGTGGCCATCTTCATCATCTCGGCGCTCTCCATGACAAGGAGGGAGTAGTTCACCCTCGGGGCTGAGGGTATGTACTCGTAGCTATGTGTTTGATCTCTTTCTCTCTCCTGTTCTTGATTTCGCACGATCTTGATGTACCGCGAGCTTTGCTACTATAGTTGGATCTTATCATGTTTCTCCCCCTCTACATTCTTGTAATGGATTGGGTTTTCCCTTTGAAGTTATCTTATAGGATTGAGTCTTTAAGGATTTGAGAACACTTGATGTATGTCTTGCGTGGGATAACCGTGGTGACAGTGGGGTATCCTATTGATTCACTTGATGTATGTTTTGGTGATCAACTTGCGGGTTCCGTGACCTTGGGAATCTATGCATAGGGGTTGGCACACATTTTCGTCTTGACTCTCCGGTAGAAACTTTGGGGCACTCTTTGAAGTTCTTTGTGTTGGTTGAATAGATAAATCTGAGATTGTGTGATGCATATCATATAATCATACCCACGTATACTTGAGGTGACATTGGAGTATCTAGCTGACATTAGGGTTTTGGTTGATTTGTGTCTTAAGATGTTATTCTAGTATGAACCCTAGGATAGATCGAACAGAAAGAATAGCTTCGTGTTATTTTACTACAGACTCTTGAATAGATCGATTAGAAAGGATAACTTTGAGGTGGTTTCGTACCCTACAATAATTTCTTCGTTTTTTCTCTGCTATTAGTGACTTTGGAGTGACTCTTTGTTGCATGTTGAGGGATAGTTATATGATCCAATTATGTTATTATTATTGAGAGAACTTGCACTAGCTAGTGAAAGTATGAACCCTAGGCCTTGTTTCCACGCATTGCAATACCGTTTTCGCTCACCTTTATCATTAGTTATCTTGCTGTTTTTATATTTTCAGATTACAAAAACCTATATCTACCATCCATATTGCACTTGTATTACCATCTCTTCGCCGAACTAGTGCACCTATAATTAACCATTGTATTGGGTGTGTTGGGGACACAAGAGACTCTTTGTTATTTGGTTGCAGGGTTGTTTGATAGAGACCATCTTCATCCTATGCCTCCCACGGATTGATAAACCTTAGGTCATCCACTTGAGGAAATTTTCTACTGTCCTACAAACCTCTGCACTGGGAGGCCCAACAATGTCTACAAGAAGAAGGTTGTGTAGTAGACATCAAGCTCTTTTCTGGCGCCGTTGCCGGGGAGGTTAGCGCTTGAAGGTATATCTTTAGATCTTTCAACCAAATCTTTTAGTTTCTTGTTTTATCACTAGTTCAGTCTATAAAAGAAACTACAAAAAAATGGAATTGAGGTTACCTCATATGCTTCATCTTTTTAATGTCTTTCATGAAAATAAGGATTCCGATAATTGTGCCAAAGTGTTAGAAGAAGAATGCATTAAAATATTTGGCATTAAATCTTTGAATGATGAGCATGATTGCTATGTTGTTAGTATGAATTCCTTGAATATCCATAATGCTAATGATATGCAAATCCACAAGCTTGGGGATGCTATGTTTGATGAAGATGATATTTTTAGTCCCCCAAGTTTTGATGTGCAAATTTATTATGATGAAAGCATGCCTCCTATCTATGATGATTATTGTGATGACATATATGCTATAAGGAATAATGATAACCATGAAACTTGTCATCATGATTTTAATTTTCAATTGGATTATGCCTCACATGATATTTATTTGTTGATTTTGCTCTCACTACTATTGATGAGAATAAATTTTCTTATGTGGTGAGTAGTAAAATTCATGTGCTTACGCATCATGAAAACAATGCTTTATGTGATAGTTATATTGTTGAATTCATTCATGATGCTACTGAAAATTACTATGAGGGAGGAACATATGCTTGTAGTAATTGCAATAATATCAAGTTTCCTCTCTATCTGTTGAAAATCTTGAAGTTATCCTTGTTTTACCTTCCTATGCAAGTTAATTCTTGTTCCCACAAGTTGTTTGCTCACAAAATCCCTATGCATAGGAAGTGCGTTAGACTTAAATGTGCTAGTCATATTCTTCATGATGCTCTCTTTATGTTTCAATTCTTATCTTTTAGGTGAGCATCATTGAAATCATCATGCCTAGCTAGGGGCGTTAAACGATAGCGCTTCTTAGGAGGCAACCCAATTTTATTTTTGTTCTTTACTTTTTGTTCCTGTTTAGTAATAAATAATTCATACAGCCTCTTTTATGATTGTGCTTTTATGTTTTAATTAGTGTTTGTGCCAAGTAAAGCCTTTAGGATCTTCTTGGGTGATTATTGTTTGATCTTGCTAATAGAAACAGAAAGTATGCGCTCACAAAAATAATTTTCAGTTTTCACCAGAGGGCTATAAAATACCAATTGCAACTGTAGTAGATCAATATACAAATTGTCCTGGTCTTCCTAATTTTTCACAATTTTTGGAGTTACTTAAGTATTCCAAATCTCCAGATTACTACAGACTGTTCTGTTTTTGACAGATTCTGTTTTCATTGTGTTGTTTGCTTATTTTGATGAATCTATGAGTAGTATCGGAGGGTATGAACCATAGAGAAGTTGGAATATAGTATATATTACACCAATATAAATAAAGAATGAGTTCACAACAGTACCAAAAGTGGTGATTTTATTTTCTTATACTAACGGAGCTTACGAGTTTTCTGTTGAGTTTTGTGGTGTGAATTTTTCAAGTTTTGGGTAAAGATTCGATGGACTATGGAATAAGAAGTGGCAAGAGCCTAAGCTTGGGGATGCCCAAGGCACGCCAAGGTAATATTCAAGGACAACCAAGAGCCTAAGCTTGGGGATGCCCCGGATGGCATCCCCTCTTTCGTCTTCATTCATCGGTAACTTTACTTTGAGCTATATTTTTATTCACCACATGATATGTGTTTTGCTTGGAGCATCATTTTATTCTCTTTTGTTTTGCTTGCTGTTTGAATAATATACCAAGATCTGAAATTCTTAAATGTTGGAGAGTCTTCACATAGTTGCATAATTATTCAACTACTCATTGATCTTCACTTATATCTTTCGGAGTAGTTTGTCATTTGCTCCAGTGCTTCACTTATATCCTTTTATAGCACGACGGTGGTTTTATTTTGAAGAAATATATGAACTCTCGTGCATCACTTATATTATTTTGAGAGTCTTTAGAATAGCATGGTAGGTTTCTTTGGTTATGAAACTAGTCCTAATATGATGTGCATTGAATACTATGAGAAGTTTGATACTTGATGATTGTTTTGAGATATGAAGATGGTGATATTAGAGTCATGCTAGTTAAGTATTTCTAAATTTGGGAAATACTTGTGTTGAAGTTTGCAAGTCTTGTAGCATGCACGTATGGTAACCGTTGTGTGACAAATTTGAAGCATGAGGTGTTCTTTGATTGATTTCCTTATGAGTGGCGGTCGGGGACGAGCGATGGTCTTTTCCTACCAATCTATCCCCCTAGGAGCATGCACATAGTGCTTGGTTTTGATGACTTGTAGATTTTTGCAATAAGTATGTGAGTTATTTATCACTAATGTTGAGTCCATGGATTGTACGCACTCTCACCTTTCCATCATTGCTAGCCTCTTCCGTACTGTGCATTGCCCTTTCTCACCTCGAGAGTTGGTGCAAACTTCGCTGGTGCATCCAAACCCCATTATATGATACACTCTATCACACATAAGCCTCCTTATATCTTCCTCAAAACAGCCACCATACCTACCTATTATGGCATTTCCATAGCCATTCCGAGATATATTTCCATGTAACTTTCCACCATTCCGTTTATTATGACACGCTTCATCATTGTCATATTGCCTTGCATGATTATGTAGTTGAAATCGTATTTGTGGAATATCCATCGCTCATAATTTATTATACATGTCACTCTTGAATCATTGCACATCCCAGTACACCGCCGGAGGTATTCATATAGAGTCATATTTTGTTCTAGTATCGAGTTATAATTTTTGAGTTGTAAATAAATAGAAATGTGATGATCATCATTATTAGAGCATTGTCCCGTGTGAGGAAAAAAAGAGAAAGGCCAAAAAAAGGGAAGGCCCAAAAAAAAGAGAGAGAAAGGCCAAATAAAAAAAGAGAGAAGGCCAAAAAAATGAGAGAAAAAGAGAGAAGGGACAATGTTATATCCTTTTTCCACACTTGTGCTTCAAAGTAGCACCATGGTCTTCATGATAGAGAGTCTCTTATTCTGTCACTTTCATATACTAGTGGGAATTTTCATTATAGAACTTGGCTTGTGTATTCCAAAAATGGGCTTCCTCAAATGCCCTAGGTCTTCGTGAGCAAGCAAGTTGGATGCACACCCACTTAGTTTCTTTTGTTGAGCTTTCATACATTTATAGCTCTAGTGCATCCATTGCATGGCAATCCCTACTCCTCGCATTGACATCAATTGATGGGCATCTCCATAGCCCGTTGATTAGCCGCGTCGATGTGAGACTTTCTCCTTTTTTGTCTTCTTGACACAACCTCCATCATCATATTCTGTTCCACCTATAGTTCCATGTCCATGGCTCGCGCTCATGTATTGCGTGAAAGTTGAAAAGTTTGAGAATACTAAAGTATGAAATGCTTGGCTTGTGATCGGGGTTGTGCATGATGGGAGCATTTTGTGTGACGAAAATGAAGCATGGCCAAACTATATGATTTTGTAGCGATGAGCTTTCTTTGGCTATGTTATTTTGAGAAGACACAATTGCTTGCTAGTATGCTTGAAGTATTATTATTTTATGTCAATATTGAACTTTTGTATTGAATGTTACGGATATGAACATTCATGCCACAATAAAGAAAATTACATTGATAATTATGCTAGGTAGCATTCCACATCAAAAATTCTGTTTTTATCATTTACATACTCGAGGACGAGCAGGAATTAAGCTTGGGGATGCTTGATACGTCTCCAACGTATCTATAATTTTTGATTGTTCCATGCTATTATATTATCCATCTAGGATGTTTTATATGCATTTATATGGTATTTTAAATGATTTTTGGGACTAACCTATTGACCTAGAGCCCAGTGCCAGTTTCTGTTTTTCCTTGTTTTTGAGTTTTACAGAAAAGGAATACCAAACAGAGTACAATTGACGTGCCAATTTTTGATGATTTTTTATGGACCAAAAGAAGCCCCGGGAGTAAAAGAGTTGGGCCAGAAGAGTCCTGGGCCGTCCACGAGGGTGGGGGGCGCGCCCTACCCCCTAGGCACGCCGCCCTATCTCGTGGATGACTCGGGGACCCCCCTGACTTGTTCCCAATGCCAAAAATTCCTATAAATATAGAAACCTCCAGAAAATAACCTAGATCAGGAATCCCGCCGCCGCAAGCCTCTGTAGCCACCAAAAACCAACCGGGACCCTATTCCGGCACCCTGCTGGAGGGGGGATCCATCACCAGTGGCCATCTTCATCATCCCGGCACTCTCCATGACGAGGAGGGAGTAGTTCACCCTCGGGGCTGAGGGTATGTACTAGTAGTTATGCGTTTGATCTCTCTCTCTCCCTCGTGTTCTTGATTTGGCACGATCTTGATGTACCGCGAGCTTTGCCACTATAGTTGGATCTTATAATGTTTCTCCCCCTCTACCTTCTTGTAACGGATTGAGTTTTCCCTTTGAAGTTATCTTATCGGATTGAGTCTTTAAGGATTTGAGAACACTTGATGTATGTCTTGCGTGGGATACCCGTGGTGACTGTCGGTGTCAAAATCGGCGGATCTCGGGTAGGGGGTCCCGAACTGTGCGTCTAAGGTCGATGGTAACAGGAGACAGGGGACACGATGTTTTACCCAGGTTCGGGCCCTCTTGATGGAGGTAATACCCTATGTCCTACTTGATTGATCTTGATGAATATGAGGATTACAAGAGTTGATCTACCCCGAGATCGTTATAGCTAAACCCCAGAAGTCTAGCTTGTATGATTGTGATTGCCTCTACGGACTAAACCCTCCGGTTTATATAGACACTGGAGGGGCCTAGGGTTGTACAGAGTGTGTTCACAAAGGAAGGAATCTACATATCCGAACGCCAAGCTTGCCATCCATTTAAAGGAGAGTCCCATCCAGACACGGGAGGAAGTCTTCTGTCTCGTATCTTTGTAGCCCATTAGTCCGGCCCATGTTACATAGTCCAGACGTCCGAGGACCCCTTAATCCTGGACTCCCTCGGTAGCCCCTGAACCAGGCTTCAATGACGATGTGTCCAGCGCGCAGATTGTCTTCGGCATTGCAAGGCGGGTTCCTCCTCCTAATACTTCAAAGCAGCCTTCAAACACAGAAAACATGTCCGGCTCTGCAAAACTAGTACCACACACACGCAGATAATATGATATTTCACGAGTCCAATTCGCTAATAACTTTTGTAGCGTGACATCATGTCGCTGCCTGGTAATTATTTCGAACCGTTTTTTAGCCTCCCACTCCATGTTTCAACATGCATTTTATTGGCACGTCTCATCGAAGCAGAGATCGTGTCCCCTTATTGTGGGATTCTCATCAATATGGACGTGGGTAATCTAACCACGCCGTCTGCATGGGCCTAAGGGAATATGCGAGTTTTAAGGCGAGTGGGGAGGCGCTTGATATTCGCCGCCTTTATAAAGGGATAAGGATTTCACCTTCTCACCCACGCCCTCTTCCTCTCTGCCCATCCACTCTCGAGCTCCAGTGCCCAAGCTTCCATCCTCACCCCCCTCCAAAAAAAGCACTCCAGCCATGTCCGGATCTGGAGCGTAGGGCAAGTGGATGGTGTCCTCCGTCAAGGAGAAGGACATCACCAAGCTTCGGAGGGCCGGGTACTTAGCCCCGGAAATCGCCCACCGGCTTCCAAAAACGGGGAAGATCATCCCCACCCCGGAGCCCCATGAGAGGGTGGTATTCATCCCCCACTTCGTCCGTGGATTGGGATTCCCTCTCCACCCATTCATCATGGACTCATGTTCTACTACGAGCTGTATTTCCACGATATGGCCCCCAACTCCTTCCTCAATATCTCGGCATTTATTGTCGTGTCCGAGGCCTTCCTCCGCATTCCACCCCACTTCGGATTGTGGTTGAAGATCTTCAATTTGAAGCCGAAGGTGGTGGCGGTCAACACGCAGAGTGCGGAGGCGCCATGGTGAGCAAGATGCCCAACGTCTTATGGCCCAGAGGTACCTTCGTGGAGACCGTCAACGGGTGGCAACAGAAGTGGTTCTACGTCACAGAGCTTCGCGACGCCACCTGGGCCGCGACTCCCGAATTCTAGTCCGGAGCCCCGATGCAGCTCACCTCCTATCTAGAGAAGTGTCTGGACTGGTCTTCATCGGACGAGCTGGCAGCGCTTCAGACGCGCATCAGGAGCATGGTAGACAAGAACATCAAGCTTGTCAATGTGATCCAGGTGATGCTTGTTCGTTGGATCCTTCCGTGCCAAAGCCGGGCTTGCCATTGGTGGGAGTTCGATCCGGCCAAGCACCGAACCTTGCAACATTTCTTCGGCACAATGCATGAAGACATCGGGAAGGTGCTCTTTAAGGCCAACGAGACGTGGCCGGTGACGACTGAGGACCATGGGCACGACCTGGCCCATCCTGCCAGTTCGGTAAGTTTTTCGTATTTCAAGGTGTATCCTTTATTTGCATACTCAAGGAAGATGCCTAAGCTTCCCTATTTGTTTGTACAGGGTTGGACAAAGAAGGCGAAGCGGATCCAGTGTCCGGCTCCGCTGCCCAAAGACCCAGCAATCCCTCTTCTGACGAAGATGCTGGTTCTGGCGCCCTACCAAGCGCTGGAGAAGAAGGCCAAGAAGAAGGCCACTCCGCCATAAGGGTACTTCGTACGTGACGTCCAAATACACCGAGACCCACTCCTCCCACACCGATGACGAGGAGGAGGAGGAGGAGGAAAGCAACTCTCCCCCGGAGGGAGGAAGGAAGAAAAGGGCGGCCTCCATGCATCTGGAGGCAGAGGCGTCCAAGAAGGGGAAGGTCTCCCTCGCGGATAACTCCGCGTGGGACATCAACAGCAGCTCCGAGTGGCGCCCCAGGGATAGGCCCTTGGCCGAATCATAAGTACTCAAAGACGCACACATATATCCAGCTCCTTTAGTTCTTGGTTTTAACATGTTGAATTATGCGTTGTAGTCCGGCTCGTTCTGACCTCCAGCGTCCTCATCTTCGGGGAATTCGCTGTATCCGAAGGTGATGGACAACGGGTCCCTTCCGGCGGCCTCTTCTCCCAAGGTCATGGTTGACACCAGGGTGCTGTCTAGAAGGACCCCCCCCCAGGCCAGGGAGAGACGCAGGAGGCTGTCAGGGTGGCACCAGAGGGTTAACCCTCGACCGCCGGACACATTGGGGAGCAAATCCCCATGGAGACTAGCAATGGGGGACATATCCAATCCGGCCCCCAGCCGAATACAATTTCGAAGACCTATACGGCTCTAGAATCCGGCAAGCAGCCTCCTTTGAAAGAAGGAGGTGCACCGATTCCACCGGTGACCTCTGTCCATCCAAAGGCACCGGATACTCTACTAGAAGGGCTGCGAAGTGCTTCCATTGTTGAGGAACACCGTACCCTCATGGGTATGGTGGTTGAGAGGATTCAATCCGCGAAGAGCGGACTGACCGAAGCCTGCACAAGCCTTCTATCAGGCTTTGAGGTACGAAACGCAATTTATGCAAAAGGAATGTCATAGTAGAAATAGTAGCCCATGAGACACTGTCCGGTGTTCGAAAAGAAAAGCCGGACAGAGAATCAAATAGTTTTCGCAGGAGACTAACCATACGTGTCTATGTGAATAAGCAGGCGTCTTTGCTGGCTGCAACCTCTCATGCTGCTGAGGTCCCCGGACTAAAGCAGTGTCTTGAGCGGACCGAGGAAGATCTCGGTCGTGTAAAAAAACAGCTGGAGGATCATCAAGGTATGCAATGAGCTTGTGTAGGTTCAGAAAGGATGAATGATTTGTGTTGTCCATAGTGACATGATATTTTGTAGGAGCGGCGACCGAGGTGGAGACCCTCAAGAAGGCGTTGGCCGAAGCCCAGGAGAGAGCGGCAAAGGAACAAGCGACTCGCGAGAAACACGAGTCCAGGATTGGTGAGGTCCGCCAGCAGTTCCAGGACACCCTGAAGAAATGCGACTCTTTGGAGCGAAATATTGCGGATCAAGGGTCCGAACATGCCAAGGCCCGCCAAAGTGCATAGGATGCTCGGGTTGAAGCCAAGGGCACCCTCCAGAAATCCAGGAGGCCAGAAAAATCACGGCGGGTAAGGCCTTTATTATGCAGAGCAAGTATGTGAAGAAAAGGTTCCTCTTACTGACCCAGATTTGGAGTTCTCCAGGGGCGTTTGCGGATCTGACGCGCAGTTTTGCCGATGCTGCGGAATTCTTCCGAGCCGAAGAGGGGAGCTCAACAGAGAAGTTGTTCTTGTCGCAATACCTTGCGCCAGAGCATCCGGTGCCCTTTAGCGATCAGCTGAAATAGCTGACCGAACTACATAGGGTGGCCGAACTGGCCATGAAGGATTTTATAATCCGTCTATGGCCTGCCGATGCCATACCCAACAGCTACTTCGGGCTCAAAGCGGCCGATAGATGCCTGCCCTCGTCTTGATGCCATCAAGCGATCGGTCTGCATTGAAGGTGCGTGGATGACCCTCGCCCGTGTCAAGGTGCAGTGGGCGAAGATGGACGCTATCAAGCTCGCCACCGAGGGACTGCCCGCGGGCAAGGAGCACCACATGCCCGAGCGGTATTTTGATGATGTCCTGAAGGGATCCCGCATTATAGAGGGCCAGTGTTCAAAAGACATTATCTTTGAATGAAGTCATTCATGTTATCCCTTCCTGTATTATGAAACAAAGTCTTATGTAATATAATGTTTGTTGTTTGAAAATTTCACCTCCTGTGTGGCCGTTTTGTTAAATCTGAGAGTTGGCCAGTCGTCGGGTTCAGCCCCCACATAGGTACTACGGGGGTGTTCAGGTTGAATCTAAATACTCTTGATCCAAGAGTTTGGTCCTTGAAGGAGGTGTTTAGCGCAACGAACCAGGCAATCGGACTATGTGGCTTTATAACTCTCACTTAGCCATAGGAGTTTGATAATAGAAATGTAGGCGCGGCCCCTATTTAGTATTTAATCCGGACTAGGGTGTTGTAGACACCTGATCGGGTAGAGGGCGATTCCTCGCACAATGTGGAAAAAATCGCAAAAGATTTTGAACCTCCGAATAGCTGAACATCTCTCCCCATATCATGACAGTCAGTTTTCGGCTTTCTCTACTGAGGTGTTTGCTTGGATAAACCAGAAACACAATCGCAATAGTTCTCCCTTTACTACCCTAGCCGATAGGATGGAACATAAGGTAGCAAGCACAAGAGCCGGGAAACCCAACTATTAACCAAAGGCATGATTCGGATCCAATGCATATAATGCTAAAATTCGGGGTGCCAAACTGTACTGTAAAAAGTGTTCGTTCGGACTTTGTTGCCGTAGTATGGAGCACAATGAAGCCCCTTGCGAATTAAAGCGTACCAAAGTGTACGGGTGCAATCGATAAGAATAGCGAAATAAGATGAAGAAGTAAGCTAGTGCTACATAAACTGGGCCGCGAACTGTTTCCATTATAATTTGATTAATATGTCAAAGCGTATTTGTACAAATAGTGCGATAAGCCACCTAGCTATTTAACATGCCAAGACAAAGGGGGAGCTACGTGCGGGTGCCGAAAACAGGTGGAATGATCGTCAAGAGGAACATCTAGAGATTCCCCCACAAGTCTGTACTGCTTGCCGCCTTGGTATATCTATCCCTCGAAAGGATTGATGATTAGGCCGTCGAGAGGGGCCTATGAAAGAAAAGACTAAAAATGGTAAAAAAGGAAAAGGAAAAGTATGTGTGGGAGCCGTATGATGGACCATAATCAAGTTACGCCTCCGTCTATGCCCATGGTATTTCAAGTGCATAGTTATGTACGCGCGGTACGTACGCTGCCATTTGGTCGATACTGAGATGGTGGCCGAATTGCTAGTCGAGCTCCTGACGGGCTGGACTATCCTATTGCATGGTAGTCCGAACTCGTTTGACAGTGTCCGGGAGCTTGGTCGCTTAATTAAGGTTCTGCTTGATAAGGCCGCTCTGTACTTGTGCTACTAGGGCCGCGGTGTTCTCCTCAGTATGGAGGGAGCGCTCCGTGTTTCCATTGACTGTTATGACACCGCGTGGTCCGGGCATCTTAAGTTTGAGATAAGCATAGTGTGGCACCGCATTGAATCGAGTGAATGTAGTTCGTCCGAGCAGTGCGTGATAGCCACTGCGGAAGGGGACGATGTCGAAGATCAAATCTTCACTTCGGAAGTTCTCCAGGGATCCGAAGACAACTTCCAATGTGATTGAACCCGTGTAGCGGGCCTCTACACCTGGTATTACTCCTTTAAAGGTAGTTTTTGTGGGCTTGATCCTTGATGGATCGATGCCCATTTTGCGGACTGTATCCTGATAGAGTAGGTTGAGGCGGCTGCCACCGTCCATGAGGACTCGTGTGAGGTGGGATCCATCAATAATTGTGTCAAGGACCAGTGCGGCTGAACCGCCGTGATGGACACTGCTCAGATGGTCCCTGCGATCGAAGGTGATCGGGCAGGACGACCATGGGTTGAATTTTATGCGACTGGCTCTATCGCATAGACGTCCCTGAGCGCATGTTTGTGCTCCCTCTTGGGGATATGGGTAACGTATGTCAGTTCACCGTTTTAACCTGAGGGGGGGACTTGTTCTGTCCCCCTGTGTTCGGTGGACGGGGCTCCTCATCGTCATTCTCACTTTGCGACCCCTTCTCCTTGTCTTCGGCATTCAACTTGTTGGCCTGTTTAAAGACCCAACAACTCTGGGGGGTATGATTGGCTGGTTTATCAGGGGTGCCATGGATCTGACATGGGCGATCGAGTATGCGGTCCGAGTTGGAAGAGCCCGGATTGTTCCTTTTATATGGCTTCTTCCGCTGACCGGACTTGGAGCCACTGAATCTGGCGTTGACCGCCGTGTCATTAGTATTGTCACCATTGTTTTGACGCTTATGCCTATTGCGTCGGCCCTTGCCATTGCTGTTCTTGGCTTCGGAAGTGCCAGGTTCGTTTGCGTTATTATTGCTATGGGCTAGCCAACTATCTTTGCCCACACAAAAGCGGGTCATAAGTGCCATGAGGGCCGCCATGGACTTTGGCTTTTCTTGGCCTAGGTGTCAGGCAAGCCATTCGTCGCGGATGCTATGCTTAATGGCCGCTAGGGCTTCGGCATCCGGGCAATCGACGAGCTAGTTAATTTTAGTTAAGAACCTAGTCTAGAATTTCCTGGCTGACTCTCCGGGCTGTTGAACTAAGTGACTTAAGTCATCGGCATCTGGAGGTCTGACGTATGTGCCTTGAAAGTTGTTGCGGAAGGCGTCTTCTAGGTCCTCCTAGCTGCCAAGAGAGTTTTCAGGCAGGCTGTTCAACTAGTGCTGAGCTGGTCCCTTGAGTTTTAGGGGGAGGTATTTGATGGCATGAAGATCATTACCGCAGGCCATATGAATATGGAGAAGGAAGTCCTCAATCCATACCGCAGGATCTGTTGTTCCATCGTATGGTTCGATATTCACGGGTTCGAATCCTTCTGGGAATTCATGTTCCATTACTTCATCGGTGAAGTAGAGAGGGTGTGCGGCACCTCTATATAGGGCCAGGTCGCGATGTAGTTCAGATGGAGTCCGTCTGTAGTTTTTGGCCCGGACGTGATTATGCTTGCCATGTTCGGCTTGATAGCCATCATCGCACGTCGGGGCACGGCCCCATGATCCGTAGATCGATCTGGCCGGACCTGCTTTATTCTTCAGGTCCTGCTGCAGGTCATATGTGTATCCCCGAGCTGTTATGTCTCTGCCTTTACGACGAGATAGTATGGGCCGGTGTTCGGCTTGAGTTGCCATTTTGTCCTGGCCACGTGGTGGTCGGTCAGCCGCATTACGTGCTGCTAGTACGGGCTCAAGTGCCTCGTCGTCAAATTGAGGTAGCGGTTTACGCTTCGGGTAACTTTTGGTTGGGCGCACGAGGCCGTATTCCTCGGCTGCCAGGACATTAGTCCATCTGTCGTTGAGTAGATCTTGATCAGCTTGAAGCTACTGTTGTTTCTTTTTCAGGCTCCTTGAAGTGGCTATTAGCTGTTGCTTAATGGGCTCTTGCTTGAGAGGTTCCTCAGGCACGATAAAGTCTTCATCGCCGAGGCTCACCTCATCCTCGCAGGGTGGAAGGTAATTACTGTCCTCCGAGTCTTCCTTTGCGGCCTGTTTATCAAAGCTAACTTGCCCATCTTCCTGATCATCTTGTTCAGAGTCTTGCTCGACGGGGTTTTCTTGGTCTTCAGCATCGTCCGGAGTATTGTTGTCTCTCATGCTGGTATTGCTGTCTTTGTTGCGGCGTGATTTAGAGCGGCGCCGTTGGCGTTTTGCTTGTATCTCGGGAGGTTCATCCTCTACTGGATTTTTCTCATTATCGCCGTCACCCTCCTTGGGTGTATCCACCATGTACACGTCATATGAAGAGGTGGCCGTCCAGCGTCCGGTAAACGGCGGGTTTTGGGCCTGCTCTTCTCCGCCATCGTCGTCCATACTGTCGATGGCTTCGGAGCCGTAATCGAGCATGTCGGTTAAGTCTTCAACAGTGGTGATGAAGTGGGTGGTGGGTGGGGCGTAAAATTCCCTGTTCTCGGCCCCTAGTCCGGGATGGGTGTAGTTCGAATGTTGCTCCTTCATAATGACGAGGGATTGCATCAAGTCCAGAGCCTCGCTTAAAGGCGAGGTTTAGCCAGGGAGAAGAGAATCCATGGAGTACGGCGAGAAGGGGATTCCTCGGCCGAGCTCTCATGATGCCGACTCTGAGAGTTCGGAGCCAGTGTTCGGGGAAGAGTCCGTCTTTATGATGGTTGCCAGCGACATTGCTTCCCTTAGCTCTCCCGTACTGGGCTTAGTGGCCACAGATAGTCCGGCGGGTTTAGAAATCCCGTCTTCGGACCTGGCGATGTGCTCTGGATCTAAGGCCAGAGCGGAGGTTGGGTTCTTGAATCCCTGGAAGATCTGGTGACCTGGGGCGACATAATCCAAGTTGCCAAAACTAATCTGGTGACCTGGGGCGTAGCTGTCGATCTGCAGTGCGAAGCCGCCGAACACAAAGATCTGACCGGGGAGGAAAACCTCCCCCAGGGAAGCATTGTTGTAGATGATTGATGGAGCCATCGAACCTTCTAGCGGTGACACAGTGGAACTTTTAATGGAAGCATCAATGTCAGTGTCAACACCGGCGGATATCGGGTAGGGGGTTCCGAACTGTGCGTCTAAGGTCGATGGTAAAAGGAGACAGGGGACACGATGTTTTACCCAGGTTTAGGCCGTCTAGATGGAGGTAATACCCTACGTCCTCCTTGATTGATCTTGATGAATATGAGGATTACAAGAGTTGATCTACCCCAAGGTCGTTATAGCTGAACCCTAGAAGTCTAGCATGTATGATTGTGATTGCCTCTACGGACTAAACCTCCGGTTTATATAGACACCGGAGGGGCCTAGGTTGTATAGAGTCGGTTAACAAAGGAAGGAATCTACATATCGGAACACCAAGCTTGCCATCCATGCAAAGGAGAGTCCCATCAGGACACGGGAGGAAGTCTTATGTCTTGTTTCTTCATAGCCCATTAGTCCGGCCCATGTTACATAGTCCAGACGTCCGAGGACCCCTTAATCCAGGACTCCATAAGTGACAATGGGGTATTCTATTGATTCACTTGATGTATGTTTTGGTGATCTACTTGTGGGTTTCATTACCTTGGGAATCTATGCATAGGGGTTGGCACACGTTTTTGTCTTGACTCTCCGGTAGAAACTTTGGGGCACTCTTTGAAGTTCTTTGTGTTGGTTGAATAGATGAATCTGAGATTGTGTGATGCATATTGTACAATCATACCCACGGATACTTGAGGTGACATTGGAGTATCTAGGTGACATTAGGGTTTTGGTTGATTTGTGTCTTAAGGTGTTATTCTAGTACGAACTCTAGGATAGATCCAACAGAAAGAATAGCTTCATGTTATTTTACTACAGACTCTTGAATAGATCGATAAGAAAGGATAACTTTGAGGTGGTTTTGATGCGGAGCATCCTACGGGCATCACCATGTCAAGAGTCCATTTGACAAGTGACACGTGCGACATCTACTTCTCATACCTAAAGGTGAATCTTCCCCTTTACATGTGTTCACTTGACCCATTTGAGGATGGTATACTACTTGACACCCCTCTCATGTGCATGCATAGGTATTGTCGGAACTTCACGGATGACGAGGAGTGCAAGCGCCAAGGAACACCTACACCGTCCGCGAGGGAAGCCTGGAAGAGAAGATGGAAGAAGAAGGAGCTGCAGAGTCTTCAGCGATCGGACGACCGGAAGCCACCGGACGTCTGACCCTCTACAGCCGCCGGACGACCGACGACACCGGACGTCCGACAAGTCCCAGGCACCGGACGTCCGACGCTTACCGGAAGTATGGTGCCACCTGTCCTGAGAAGAATCAGCGGACGTCCGACGCGCGCCGGACGTCCGGTCCGTCCTGAGCCACCGGACGTCCGACCCCCACCAGTCGCCGGGTACCTGCCTGTGTGCAGCCGCGGGACTTTGGCCTTGTGCCCCTCTCCCACTTACCCCTTCGTGGCTAAGACTATAAATAGACCACCTCCAACTCCTTTCTAAGGTCAGCGTTGTGATAGCTCATTTGAGAGATAGAGCTACTCTCATCCATATCGGATCTCCTCCTTGCGAGAGATCGCGGCCTCTTCGGAGAAGATCCCCTTGGATTCAAGCCCCCTTTCTAAGGGAAGACCAACCCCGTGGATTCAAGACCTCCTCACGGAGAAGAACCGGTTACCTCTTGTATCGTCCGTTGTTGACTTTGGATCTTTTATCTCCCTTTGTGTTCATGGATCTAGCGCATGTGTGATCATTCTTGTTGGTTTGAGTGTTCTCTTGTGTTCCCCTCGTGATTTTCCCCTCGTTTCCCTCCTCGTGTTCTTCGTGTTCATCGCGGGATTCGCTCCTTTCGTGAAAGATCGGGCCACTAGGGTTCTACCCTACATCATCTTGGTATCACGAGCCACGTTGATCACAATTTCAGAGCCTCCCCCACCGTTTTCTAGCCTTCTTTTGCTTGATTTCGTCCTAAATTCGAAAATCCCCACCAAAAATAGCCCCTTTTTTTGTGATTTGTTGGTTTGATGATGTTTTGTTGATTTCGATCCATGGATTTGCTTGGTTTCGAGTGGATCTAGCATTTCCCCAAGTTTCCTCATCTTTCATCCATAAAATCTCATCAATTTTGACCCCAAAATCCCCAAATTCCGCCCAAAATCGCGTCCCGAATCTCGGATCTCGAGTTGACCCCGATACACCGGACGACCGTCACTTTACCGGACGTCCGGAGCCGTAGGAACCACCGGACGTCCGACCTTACCGGACGACCGAAACCCCCTAACCCGAGTAGAATCAGCGGATTTCCGACCTGACCGGACGTCCGGCCACTGGACATCCGTTTTTTCTGGACATCCGCTACCTGTAGATATCAACTTCGGCTGATTTTTGTTTCTGCGATAACTAATTCATACGAACTCCGATTTTGACATTCTTTAGCTCGTTTTGAAGCTCTTGACATCCCCCTTCCCACAAAAATACCACCAACATCTTTTGACTCCATCAAATTTTGACAATTTTGGCATCTTTGCCTAGGGCTTCCACCACATCATCCGCTACACCAACACCGACTTCCGCAACCTAACCCATATTGATCCCCAGCGCATATGTGGTTGCTTGAGGAGTGATTTGAGTCTCCTAAGGTGTCTAGGCTATTTAGGTACGGTTGCTTCTTCACCAACCACCACCACCACTTCCGCATAGGCTTGACCACTATACACTTCCGCCACCCCAAATTAACCCAATTTTGTTTGTGTTGTGAGTTGTGTCTCCTAAAGTGTTTCGGCTACTTAGGGACCGTGCTTCCAACTCCGACACCGTGTATAGTACACCACCATAACCTCCACTTCTGCATTGCGTACTCCACAACCCATCATTGCATTTCTGCAACCACCACCACATCCCGCTACCACCATTTGACATTTGAGATTTTGAGTTGTGGTTTTTCCGTTTCCTAAGGTGTTTTGGCTACTTAGGGACGAGTCTCCATCATCTTGGTATCTCCATCAAGATCACCTCCACTCACCATCGCCAAGGACGGTAACCTCCATATCATCTTGGTATCGTGGTACCCCTCCATTGTATTTTCCCTTGCCATTGCATTGATAACCCCTAGCCCATTTTGCGTTACTTGCCTATCGAGACTAGCCATTTGAGTATTGCCGGCAACATTACTTGTGCACATTAGTGATCCACCCTTCCATTGCATACATACCATATCATATTGGTATCATCATATCATCCCTTGTGCCTCAAGATTGTTCCCGCATATACACAATTGCTATCTTGGTTTGTGCATTTCGCAAAGTGGCCATACAAAAAAAGAATAAAGCTTTTAAGCAAAGAAAAAGAGTGAACAAAGAGCTAGTAAGGAATAGCCATAGCATCATACCGCATTGCATATAAGATCATCTTGCATCACCTTGTGAGAAACATCGGGAACCATACATACATAGCATACTTGGGATAGAAAGTTATCCATTTTGCATCTTATAGGTTGTGCACAAGTGTCGTATCCACCTATTGAGCAATCATGCTAGCGTCTCTCTTGAGTTGTGCAACACGAGCATTTTCCGTGGATTCCACATTTTGTTCTCATCCTTGGTTGCACGACCCCATTTATCTATCCGTGTGTGTGTTCCCGTGTGCCACATATTGCTATTGGTCTACTTGTTACACTTGCGAATTTGTGAATCTCTTTCAACATTATTGACTCTTGCTAACATTTTGCATTAAATTTTTGTGCCACTATCCTCACCGAGCTCCACCATAAGCCTTACTTGTGTAGGTGTAAGAAACCGACAGGAATTGGTACCAATTGTGCTATTTCCTTGTCCACATTGGAGTGATCATTGATCCACTTTCAACTTCAGTCAAGGTACATTTGGTATTCGTTCTTCTCTTTCTACCACTCACATTTTTCTCTTGGAGTGATGGATAGGCAAGGCATTTCATCTTCGGTCTACAACAACAACGACGAGTTCGATGCCGCGAACAACTCCACCGACGCTAAGATGCAAGCTCAAATGGAGGATATCAAGGCACTCATCAAGTCCTACAAGCGGTCTTCCTCATCTTCGAGAAGACGCTCAAGAGCACATGCCTCCGAGCTACCATCTCCGGCAAGATCACATCGGCATCGACACCATCACCAACAAGGACATGAAGGTCAAGAGCTTAACACCAACAACCGCTCAACGACTTAACCATCCCCTTTGGCATCTTCGCCAAGCGACTTCAAGGCAACTTCGCCTATGGATATACGGCATCTTCGCCCACAAGCACCTCAAGAGAATCTCCCCAAGCTCAAGTCCATGACTTCCACGAGCTACTACGACCTCGACATCGACCATGCGATTCCTTTCTATGGGACTCAAGAACACGAGGAGTATCTCGAGTGGGAGCGTTTGATGGACGACTACCTCAAGCTACATCAAGTTCCTCCCGAAGATCAAGTGAAGTGCGCCACAAGGAACTTCCACGACTACGTGTCCACATGGTGGCTTCACGCACCTTCGGTGACCTATGACATGAGTTGGTCCAAAACGAAGAGAGCTTTGCGGCGAGAGTTTGTGCCTCCAAACTACACGGAACAACTTCTACGCCAATTGGAGAACACCACCCAAGGATCCAAGTCCATCAACGCGTACTTCAAGGAGATGAAGATTGCCTTGCGACGAGCCGGCGTGGACGACCCCATTTCGATGAAGTTCCACTTCATGATGGGATTGCACAATGACATCTACAATACGATATTCCTCGAGAACTACAAGTCCCTCAACGACAACTACATTGGTGCTCTCAAGGCGGAACAAGAACTCATGAAGGCCAAAGCTTCTCCACCCCAAGCTCACTTCGCGACAACCAAGCTCCATGAGAACGGGCATGAGGCTAGTACCACCATGATGTCCAAGCCCGACGAGCTCCAAGATGATGCTCCCAAGTTTGACTTCACTACCATCCCTCTTTGTGGCATTGACGATGCCGAGTCTACTTCGAATCCTTTTCAAGACGGCATGGCGACGACTACGACTATGGAGCCAATCAAGGAACATGCTTTGGAGGCGAGCGACATGGTGACGAGCAAGGATGATGCTTCCATCTTAGGAGGCGAGAGTGATGATGTGCCATCTCCGGCCTTCATCCATGGCAATGACGATGAGATGGTTGAGCATGGGATTTCCCTTCGACCACGGCGACGTATGATGACTTGAGTGACTTGTGCCACCATATTGAGAGTGAGAGTGACTTGACCACTAGCCCCATAGATGTGTTACCCCAATTCCAATGTGAGGAGATCCACAACCCCCACCACTTGAGTGAGATGAGTGATTCCACCATACGTGAGATTGAGTGCACCTATTTTGTGGGAGTGAGGGAACCACCACATAGAGAGAGTGAGATAGTTGATAGGTCATGTGAGGCCACTTTTAACACTAATGACTTGACCTCTACCTCTATTGTGTCTTCTCATTTGGTGCTAGGTCCCTTATATGATGACGCACCGATTCTCGACGACTTCGTCCTACCTTTGGACAAGATGATGGCCACGGTGGAATATGATGCACCCCCCACATGGTTCCATCACAATGATGATCTTGACCACCATTCGGTCTTACCCACCTCACCTACGCCACATGAGTGGAATGACAAAGGTAACATAGGTGAAGGTGATGCTCTTGTCCCACTAGTGGACTATCATGACATTGATTGCTTGCATGATGTTGATCAACCTATTTCCATGCTTCATGCTAGTGTGACTTCCCCATGCGATGATTTACCCATTTATGATGAGTATGATGATTACCATGTGGAGTCTATTAGTTCTGATGCCATGTTGCACAGGATTTCTTGTGCTAATTCTCTCGGTCACATCATGTTTGCCAATCCGCTTGACTTGTCATATGCTATGCATGAGATCAACCACATGTCATATTTGCAATCTCTTCATAGTGACTATGCATATGCCATTCAGATTAACCCAATTTGCATTTATGGCATAGATGACAAGCCTATGGTTATTGGCATTTGTTTCTCTTGTGATAATATTGACATGCTACCTTTGCATCATTTATCTCATATGCCATGCCATAACCACCTAGCTTCGGATATGCATTGTTTTGGATGTTGTCCATTTTCTCCATATGATGTTTCCAACATTGCTCATGAGGAGACCCCCATAGTTTCCTCATACATGTTTGGAGATTTTGATCACTCCCATCCATTGCATGATCCCAATACTTATGTGCACAATATGCTTCCCATGAATAAACATGCTATTGATGTGCCATATACTTGTATGCTCAATTTGCATCCCCATCATGTTATACACAATAACTATTCTTTCATGATGGATGACATGTTCTTATACCATGCATCAAATTTCTTCGACCGATGCTTATCTTGTGCTAACTCACACGTGCACATACACATCATGATGGATGATGTGTACATTTACCACGCGCACAATTTCTTTGGTTTGTGTCCCTTTTGTGTAGGTACCCATGAATTCTTGTCAACCTCACAATCCCACGAGTTGACAAAACGAGCTCTAGAGAGCAATGATGACTTGGGATCCCATGGATTGCATTTCCCGCCGCTCTCTTCACGCGAAGTCTTCGTGCATTTATTCTACATGTCCCTCACATGGTTATGGATTATTGTCCATTACATATTCTATGCCCATCTTTCCATGTTCACTTTGCATGATATTCTCATTCCCATGACTTTGCCATGCATTTGTGACCCATGCTTTGCATTACACATGATGATTGATTCTCATACTTGTATGTGTATTTGCAAGCTTGGTGGAGATATCACTTGTTATTGCCATATTTTCTTTTTGCCCCATGCCTATGATTATACTATGATCTTGCTTTGTGTTCGTGCTTGCGATATGTCATGTGCATTGCCTATGCCTATTATTTGCTGACATGATTGCCATGATTTCCTCTAGTATGTTGCATCTTCTCACTACTAGCTTGCACGACTTGATTACTATGCTTGCTTATGTTGCATCCCCAATGATTCATACTTGCTCACTTCACGCGGTTGATGACAACCATCTCCATGCTTATCACATGATTATTATTGCTTCTTGTCATATATCTCCATATGTTGCCTATCTCATGGTAGATGATTTGCCATGTATTGAGTGCAATTATGCCTTTAGTCTTGCTAATGAGATTGCCCCCATAGCATTCTCGCATATATTTGGAGATTTGGACACATTTTTTGTGAAGCATGCTTGTCTTACCTCTTTGCACCATATACATAGTGCCATGAATATTGCCATTGTTGCATCATATTATTCACGCACTTGTGCTTCTAATGGTTATGTGCAAGAGAAGAGAACCATCATGATGGATGATGTGTTTATCTACCATGCGCATATGTTCTTTGTTTTGTTGTGTGCATGTGTAGGATACTTGGACCTTGTGTCAACTTCCACGTCACGTGAGTTGACAACCCGAGCTCTTGCTTGTACTTCGGCATTGTGAAGGACGCACAAGGACATGCTTTCAAGGTGATATCCTTCTCTTTTGAGAACCCCCAAACCATGAGACTTGGACAACGTGATTGCACACTTGTTAGAGATCTTGCTTCGACTGTCATTTTCACCATTCCATGCATCATGATATATATGCCTTGTGTGTTGCATCCAATTCTTGGATCACTTGCTCCTATCACATGTTTGGTTGCAACAATGCTGTTTCTTCACATATGTCATGTCCCAATGATTACTACATGCTTGCCTTGATTGCCTCACACATGATGAATACTTTCTCTTTCTATTGTGTTGAGTGCCATACTATCTTCACTACACCCTATGCACATTATGCTTGGATTGTCTTGCACTTGTCCCATGTGTTTAGACACTTCATTTTATTTGGTGTTGTGAATGATTCCTATGCCTACCATAGACCTTTCATTGAGCAATTTGTGAATGCTTGCTATGAACTTGAGGTAGATGCTTCTTCACTTGTCCAACATATTTGCATCAATACCTCACATTTACACGCTTGTTTCCATGATGTCCTTCTTTGTGCTCAATTTATGTGCTTACATGCCATGTCACAATCCTTTGTCACACCATATATTATGCTTGATGACAACACTTGTTGGGTGAATCACCTCTTGAATGCTTGGTTTTGCACTAACGCTAACCACATTTGTTTTTCCAAGTGTTTGTTCTCCTTGCTCCTTTTGAAGGAATCACGAGACGGTGCGACATTGGAGAGTGCCAATTTCGAGCTTCAAGATGACGAGAACTTGGTGATCGACCACTCCTACAGGCAACGCCATCTCTTTCCCATGGTGATTTGGATTTCGATCCGAGGTCGGATCTTTCCCAAGGGAGGGGAGATGATGTGGAGCATCCTACGGGCATCACCATGTCAGGAGTCCATTTGGCAAGTGACACGTGCGACATCTACTTATCGTACCTAAAGGTGAATCTTCCCCTTTACACGTGTTCACTTGACCCATTTGAGGATGGTATACTACTTGACACCCCTCTCGTGTGAATGCATAGGTATTGTCGGAACTTCACGGATGATGAGGAGGAGTGCAAGCGCCAAGGAACACCTACACCGTCCGTGAGGGAAGCCTGGAAGAGAAGACGGAAGAAGAAGGAGATGCAGAGTCTTCAGCGACGGGACGACCGGAAGCCACCGGACGTCCGACCCTCTACAACCGCCGGACGACCGACGACGCCGGACGTCCGACAAGTCCCAGGCACCAGACATCCGACGCTTACCGGAAATCCGGTGCCACCTGTCCCGAGAAGAATCAGCAGACGTCTGACGCGCGCCGGACGTCCGGTCCGTCCTGAGCCACCGGACGTCCGACCCCACCGGTCGTCCGGTACCTGCATGTGTGCAGCCACGGGCCTTTGGCCTTGTACCCCTCTCCCACTTAACCCTTCGTTGCTAAGACTATAAATATACCACCTCCACCTCCTTTCTAAGGTTAGCATTGTGATAGCTCATTTGAGAGATAGAGCTACGCTCATCCATATCAGATCTCCTCCTTGCGAGAGACCGCGGCCTCTTTGGAGAAGATCCCCTTGGATTCAAGCTCCCTTTCTAAGGGAAGATCCCCCCGTGGATTCAGGACCTCCTCACGGAGAAGAACCGGTTACCTCTTGTATCGTCCGTTGTTAACTTCGGATCTTGTATCTCCCTTTGTGTTCATGGATCTAGCGCATGTGTGATCATTCTTGTTAGTTTGAGTGTTCTCTTGTGTTCCCCTCGTGATTTTCCCCTTGTTTCCCTCCTCGTGTTATTCGTGTTCATCGCGGATTCGGTCCTTTCGTGAAAGATCGGGCCACTAGGGTTCTACCCTACATAAGGTTTCATACCCTACAATAATCTCTTCGTTTGTTCTCCGCTATTAGTGACTTTAGAGTGACTCTTTGTTGCATGTTGAGGGATAGTTATATGATCCAATTGTGTTATTATTGTTGAGAGAACTTGCACTAGTGAAAGTATGCACCCTAGGCCTTGTTTCCACGCATTGCAATACCGTTTTCGCTCACTTTTATCATTAGTTACCTTGATGTTTTTATATTTTCAGATTACAAAAACCTATATCTACCATCCATATTGCACTTGTATTACCATCTCTTTGCCGAACTAGTGCACCTATACAATTTACCATTGTATTGTGTGTGTTGGGGACACGAGAGACTCTTTTGTTATTTGGTTGCAGGGCTGTTTGAGAGAGACCATCTTCATCCTATGACTCCCACAGATTGATAAACCTTAGATCATCCACTTGAGGGAAATTTGCTACTGTCCTACAAACCTCTGCACTCGGAGTCCCAACAACGTCTACAAGAAGAAGGTTGTGTAGTAGACATCATACGTGTAGGAGAGAAACGTGCAATCCCTCTGCGCATCTCTCACCCCTGACCACCCACCGTAACTGGGAACTCCTCGATATTTTCCTCGCCCTCGCTTCGACGACGGTTTTTCTGTCATGGACGGCCCAAAGAATGTCATGCAGCTGCGTCTCCGGCCCGCCCAGGACAAAAAGCCCATTTTCTGTCATGATTTTTTGTCATAGAAGTAGGAGCCATCCACATCTATGATGATACCGGGTTTTGTCACAGTTATCATCATAGAAGTGTCATAAGCATGATAGGAAAAAAATTCGTTCGGCCCAAAATGTCACGGATGTGTCTTTTTTTGTAGTGTTGTTGCATTTGCAAATTTGTGTATCTTTTTCAACATTATTGAGTCTCGCTAACATTCGCATCAAATTCGGTGCCACCATCATAGTCAAACTACACCAAAGGTTTATTTGTGTAGGTGTGAGAGATTGACGAGATACGGTACCAATTGTGCTATTTCCTTGTTACATCACTGAGTGATCTTTGATCCATTCTCAACATCGGGAAAGGTACATTTGGTATTGTTCTTCCTTTCTTCCACTCACACGTTTACTTTAAATGATGGATAGGCCAACTACTTGTACAAACCCACTCCTCATCGAGCAAGACGAGGACCCAAACACCTACGTCACCAAGAACCACCTCTTTGGTGCACAAAGAACATTGCATCAAGAACAACAAGCATTGAGCGACCGCATTGATAATATCACCACCGACTTGTGACATTCCAAGCAACGTACAAGAGACTACTTCGACAACAAGCTCGACGAACAAAAACAAGAGAACAATGCAAGAATGGACGAGATTTGTGCCTTGTTGGTCAACCGCTCTTCTACCACTTCGTCATACTCAACATGAAGCCGCTTGAGTCGACATTCCGACGACACCATCTCCGGCTCAAGTACATCGAAGTTGAACACTCTTCGTCGAGCCCCGCGCCAAGACCGTCAAGCAAACCACAATCCTCTACACGACACCAATCCTTGAGAGCAACTTCTAGCACAAGAACATTGACATCGCCAAAATCAAGGTACCTTTGCGCAAGCACAAGAACGGCAATGCCAATGCCAACAAGAGGAAGAGCGAGCACGCCAACACCAAGACAAGCAAGACGCCGAAGCTCTCCGTCAACAACAACAATGGCGAGAAGCTCAAGCACTTGAGGCGCAACATGCTGATACATCCATTTTGCATCATGTTTTCTTGCTATTATTTATAATGTTTTTATCCATAATAACACTTTTTTGGAGTAATTCTAATGACTTTTCTCTCATAATATGCAAGGTATACACAAAGAGGGCGAATTCCGACAGCTGGAAATCTGGACCTGAAAAAGCTACGTCAGGCTACCTATTCTGCACAACTCCAAATGAGTTGAAACTTCACGGAGAATTTTTATGGAATATTTAAGAATTATTGGAACCAATAAGTACCCTAGGGGGCCACAAGGTGGGCACAACCCACCTGGGCGCGCCAGGGAGCCCAGGCACGCCCTGGTAGGTTGTGCTCACCCAAGCCCACCTCCGGTGCCCATATTCTGGTATATAAGTCATTTTGACCAAGATAAAATAAGGAGAGGACTTTCGGGACAGAACGCCGATGCCTCAAGGTGAAACTTAGGCAAGAGCACTTTTTCCCTCCAACAGAGCGATTCTGCAGGGGGAACTTCCGTCCCGAAGGGGGAATCATCATCATCATCATCACCAACAACTCTCCCATCTTGGGGAGGGCAATCTCCATCAACATCTTCAATAACAACATCTCATCTCAAACCCTAGTTCGTCTCATGTGTTCAATCTTGTTACCAGAACTATAGATTGGTGCTTGTGGGTGACTAGTAGTGTTCATTACCTCTTGTAGTTGATTACTATATGGTTTATTTGGTGGAAGATTATACGTTCAGATCCAATATGCTATTTAATAATCCTCTGATCAAGAGCATGTTTATCCTTTGTGAGTAGTTACTTTTGTTCTTGAGGTCACGTGACAAATCATGTTGCAAGTAATCATGTGAACTTTATATGTGTTCGATATTTTGATAGTATGTATTTTGTGATTCCCTTATTGGTGTCATGTAAACGTTGACTACATGAAACTTCACCTTATTTGGGCCTAAGGGAATGCATTGTGGAGTAGCAATTAGATGATGGGTTGCGATAGTGACAGAAGCTTAAACCCTAGTTTATGCGCTATTCCATAAGGGACCGATTGGATCCAAAAGTTTAATGCTATGGTTAGAATTTATTCTTAATACTTTTCTCGTAGTTGCGGATGCTTGTAGGAGGGTTAATCATAAGTGGGAGGTTTGTTTAATTAAGAAGAGCACCTAAGCACCGGTCCACCCACATATCAAATTATCAAAGTAGCAAACACAAATCGAACCAACATGATGAAAGTGACTAGATGAAAGTCATGTGTACCCTCAAGAACACTTTGCTTATCTTAAGAGAACGTTTTGGCCTGTCCTTTGCTTCAAAAGGATTGGGCTACCTTGCTACACTTTTCCTACTACTATTGTCACTTGCTTGTTACAAATTATCTTGCTATCAAACTACTCTGCTACTTACAATATCAACACTTGCAGACATTACCTTGCTGAAAACTACTTGTCATTTCCTTCTGCTCCTTGTTGGGTTCAACACTCTTACTTATCGGAAAGAGCTAAAATTGATCCCCTATACTTGTGGGTCATCACATGCCATCTGAGACACAAGTTGTGCCATAGCCGCATGCAACCGACATACTCGCGAGCAAGAAGAAGTACTTCACGATGAAATTCAAGAGAGGAACTATCAAGCACAATTGCACCGACAAGCTCCACAAGCTCGACAAGAACCACAAGTGATAGAGGCAAAGGTGTCCCGATGTTTCGATGAGATGGTGGCTATCGCTTCTGTGGGAGTCGACCTTGACGATCTGACTACGAACGTGTGAGACGTCGCGCCTTAGCAATCGCTAAACCAACTTCCGAGGGGTTATTGACCACGCCGGAGCACGATCAACCTGACCATGAGGGTCTATTTCCGATGAGCAAACGAAGAACAAGCAAGAAACTGAGATTGCAATCTGGATATTGCGAATATAAGATGAAAGCTTTATTGATCAAGGTGGGGTTCTGTGACGTCTTGGTCTGGTCGTTGGACACAAACGAAGTACGCGAAGTTGCAGCTATGGCGAACTTTTAATCTAAACAAAACCCAAAGTCTAAACGGTGCCCTAAGGGCTGTATATATGGAGGAGAGAGGGGGAATTTCGTGGCCCTTGGTGTAGGGGTGCAAAACCAACCCTAACTCTTGTTTCCCCACACATACGGACTCTAAAAACAGCCTATACTTAAGTACTTCGAAAATACATGGGCCTGGCCCAATAATAAGGTGACGCAACACCTAAAATAGCCTCTGGGCGAAATTTATGAAGTGGCATCTTGTATATTTTGTCCAAGGCTTCAGGCACTCATTATGGTGG
Source organism: Triticum dicoccoides (assembly GCF_002162155.2). Lineage (NCBI taxonomy): Eukaryota > Viridiplantae > Streptophyta > Magnoliopsida > Poales > Poaceae > Triticum > Triticum dicoccoides. Next base: position 373,353,925 of record NC_041382.1, read on the forward strand.
CTTCAAAGTCCTGGAATCATCACTTGTAACTCCGTTCTTGTTCCCCTTGCGCATGCCATCATCTCCATGCTTGAACTTGCTCCAAGGTTCATCTTTCTTGTCCGAGCTAGGCCCTTCATTTGTAAGCAAAACAAATGTATCCAATTTAGGCAGCATCATATTCTTATGAACATTAGAATCGTTACCAAGAAATGAAAGTACCTGATAATTCAATTGGCGTGCGCGAGCTCTAGTAATTGGTCCAGTATGTATAACAGCAGGGGCTGTGGGTGTAACAATGGTATTGATGTCCTCATCATCCTCCCCTTCTTGAAATGAAGTCGTCCACGATGAAAGTTCATCATCCTCACCCAAATAAGGCTTCAAATCTGCAATGTAAAAGTGGGACTAATCCAAAATTCTGCAGGCAGCTCAAGTTTATATGCATTATCATTTATTTTCTCTAACACCTTAAAAGGACCATCAACACGTGGCATTAGCTTTGGTTTGCGCAAATTAGGAAGTATATCCTTACGCAAATGTAACCAAACAAGATCTCCAGGTGCAAACACAATATGTTTTCTACCCTTATCTCCAGCAAGTTTATATTTAGCATTCATACGCTCAATGTTTTCCTTAGTTAACTCATGCATTTTTAAAATCAATTCAGCACGTTCTTTAGCATCAAAATTAACCTTCTCCGAAGATGGAAGAGGCAACAAATCAATAGGTGCACGAGGTAGGAAACCATACACAATTTCAAAAGGGCACATCTTAGTAGTAGAATGCAATGAACGATTATAAGAAAATTCAATATGAGGTAAGCATTCTTCCCACATTTTCTTATTATTCTTCAAAACAGCCCTAAGCATAGTAGACAATGTTCTATTGACTACTTCAGTTTGTCCATCAGTTTGGGGGTGACAAGTAGTACTAAAAAGCAGTTTAGTCCCCAACTTAGCCCATAAACATCTCCAAAAGTGGCTAAGAAATTTAGTATCACGATCTGAAACAATAGTATTTGGCACACCATGCAAGCGAATAATTTCACGAAAGAACAAATCAGCAACATTAACAGCATCATCGCTTTTATGACATGGTATAAAGTGTGCCATTTTCGAGAACCTATCCACGACAACAAATATGCTATCTGTCACCTTCTTTGTTCGAGGTAAACCTAAAACAATGTCCATAGATATATCCTCCCAAGGAACACTAGGTACAGGCAAAGGCATATATAAACCATTAGGATTGAGTCATGACTTAGCTTTTTGACATGTAGTGCAGCGAGCAACAAAACGCTCAACATCCCGTCTCATCTTTGGCCAAAAGAAATGTGTAGCAAGTATATCCTCCATCTTCTTGACGCCAAAGTGTCCCATTAATCCTCCTCCATGCGCCTCCTGCAACAACAAAAGACGAACGGAGCTAGCTGGAATGCATAGCTAGTTAGCACAAAACACAAATCCATCGTTAAGAATGAACTTCTTCCAAGTTCTCCCTTCCTTACAATTCTGCAATACATCTTTAAATTCAGCATCATGAACATATTGATCTTTGATGGTCTCCAAACCAAATATTTTAAAGTCAAGTTGTGAAAGCATAGTATAACGACGAGATAATGCATCAGCAATAACATTTTCTTTACCCTTCTTGTGTTTAATGACATAAGGGAAAGTCTCAATGAATTCAAACCATTTAGCATGTCTACGGTTAAGTTTTGCTTGACTTTTAATGTGTTTCAAAGATTCATGATCAGAATGTATAACAAATTCCTTGGGCCATAAATAATGTTGCCATGTTTCTAAGGTCTGAACAAGAGCATATAATTCTTTATCATAAGTAGAATAGTTAAGACTAGGCCCACTCAATTTTTCAGAAAAGTATGCAACAGGTTTGTCATCTTGTAGTAACACACCTCCTAATCCAATTCCACTAGCATCACATTCAAGCTCAAAAGTCTTATAAAAATCAGGAAGTTGGAGTAAAGGAGCATGTGTCAACTTATCTTTCAATACCATGAAGGCTTCTTCCTGTGCGGTACCCCAAACAAAAGGCACATCCTTCTTTGTAAGCTCGTTGAGAGGTGCAGCAATAGTGCTGAAATCTCTCACAAAATGCCTATAGAAACCAGCAAGGCCAAGGAAACTCCTCACTTGTGTGACCGTTTTGGGCTGTGGCCAACTCTCAATAGCTTCAATCTTGGCTTTATCAACTTCAATTCCCTGTGGAGTAACAACATAGCCAAGAAAAGATACTCGGTCAGTGCAAAAGGTGCACTTTCCAAGGTTACCAAACAAACGTGCATCACGTAGAGCAATAAAAACAACACATAAATGTTCCAAATGTTCCTCCAAAGATTTGCTATAAATCAATATGTCATCAAAGTAAACTACTACAAATCGTCCAATGAAAGCACGTAAAACATCGTTCATTAATCTCATGAAAGTACTAGGTGCATTAGTTAACCCAAAAGGCATAACTAACCACTCATATAATCCAAACTAAGTTTTAAATGTTGTTTTCCATTCATCTCCCAATTTCATAAGAAATTGATGGTATCCACTACGCAAATCAACTTTGGAGAATATTGTAGAGCCACTCAATTCATCAAGCATATCATCTAGCCTAGGAATAGGATGACAATAACGAATAGTAATATTATTAATGCATCTACAATCAACGCACATACGCGACGTACCATCCTTTTTCGGCACTAAAATGATAGGAACAACACAAGGACTAAGGGATTCGCGTATATAACCTTTGGCGAGCAGTTCTTGTACTTGACACATAATCTCCTTCGTCTCCTCTGGATTGGTATGGTATGGTGCACGGTTGGGTAATGATGCACCGGGAAATAAGTCAATTTGATGCTCAATCCCTCGAATAGGTGGTAATCCCGGTGGCACGTCTTCTGGAAAGACGTCAGCGAACTCCTGCAAAATGTTAGTGACAACAGGAGGCAAAGAGGAAGGCACGTCCTCGAATGAAAATAATGCCTCTTTGCACACAAAAGCATAGCAAACAGATTTGCTGAAATCTAGCTCATCAATATCAGATTTTGTGGCATGTAAACATGCACTTTTCAATTTAATTTCAGAAGCAACACTTGATGGTTTTTTATGAGGTTTCATTTGTTGCTCATCTTTCAAAATGGATTCAGGAGTCATAGGAAGCAAAGTAATATTTTTATCCTTATGAACAAGAGTATACCGATTGTTTCTACCATGGTGTACAAATTTTTTAACAAATTGCCATGGTCTACCAAGTAATAAGGAACATGCTTGCATAGGTACCACATCACATTCAACATAATCAACATATGTAGAGATACTAAAATGCACACGAACAATACGTGTTACCTTAACCTTGCCGCTGTTGTTGAACCATTGGATGTAGTAAGGATGCGGATGTGGTCTTGTGGTGAGAGATAGCTTCACCACCATCTCCATGCTAGCCAAGTTATTGCAGCTCCCTCCATCTATGATGACGCGAACAGAACGTTCCTTCACAACTCCGTTTGTATGGAACAAATTATGCCTCTAATTTTGGTCAGCTTGTGTAACCTGCACACTCAAAACACGTTGAGCAACTAAACATTCATACCTGTTAGCATCTTCAGCAACCATGTATTGTGTCTCATGATCAGAATCCTCTCCACCGTGTTCTTCATGTGTAATAAGAGCCAAAGTCTCCTCATGATAGTCACTAGCGGACTCATACCCACCATCCTCAGTAGCAATCATCACGCACTGAGATTGGCATTCTCTCGCAAAATGTCCTCTTCCCTTACAACGACGACAAATAATATCACTTGTGTGCCCTGTTGATGCCATGGAAGAAGAAGAGCTCTGCGCAGGCCCGACAGGTGTGCTCTTGGCAGATAGTGGTGGTTGTGCCTACTTTCTTGTATCACGGCTGGAGGTGGCACCTGATGGAGGTGCTGGTGGAGTGGAAGTAGAGAATGCATGTGGTGTCCATGATGAAGATCGACCTGCAGAAAAGTTAGTTCGCGCCAATGCCTGTCGATCCTGCACTTCACGTTCAGCTTTACGAGCAAGATGGAATAAACGAGTGATGTTAGTATACTCCTTATACTCTAGAATGGTCTGAATCTCTCTATTTAACCCACCCATAAAACGTGCAAGCATAGCTTCATTCTCCTCAACAATACCACATCTAATCATGCCAGTTTGTAATTCCTGATAATATTCTTCTATAGAATTTTTTCCTTGTCTTAAGCGCTGCAATTTTTGAAGTAATTCACGTTGATAATATGGTGGAACCCAACAAGTATGCATAGCAGTTTTCAAAGCAGCCCAAGTAGCTGGATTAGGATATAATCTACAATGTTCAGACCACCACACACATGCAAAGCTAGCGAAAGCACAAACAGCAGCAGGAACACGTCTCTCCTTAGGATATTGTAAACATGTAAATCGCTGTTCAGTTTCTAACTCCCAAGTAAGATATATATCAGGAACATATCTACCCTCAAATGGTGAAATATTCAATTTTAGTTTAGGAAGATGGTCATGTACCTCAGTTGGTGGTGCAGCCCTACCGTTGCGATGATATGCATGAGGACGACCTGGTGGTGGTGGTGCTGGTGGTTGCACGTAGTTCTGATTTTGGTCAACGTCATCCTCGTAATGGTCCTCCACCTCTGCAGTAGCAGCAGGAGCGGCAGAAGCATCAACAGCGGCACCATAATTTTGCCCAGGGTCAATGGGAACACGTTGTGCTCCTCCCACTTGATTTGGAAAGCGACGTTGTTGTTGCTGTTGTTGTTGTTGTGGAGGTGCGTTCGGGGCATCCGGTGGTGGTGGTGGAAGACGCGCGAGCAATTCATTGAACTTGTTATCGAGCTTTGTTTCGAACGTCTTCTCCATGCCATCTATCTTCTCCATGGCCTCTACAAATCTTTTTAGCACATCTTGCACCTGTACACTCATCATTTGCTGAAATTTATCATGCAACTCCTTATTTGTCATGTTCTCCCAGTCAGTCTCGTCGACTTGTGATCCTGCCATGGTTAGCAGCAATAGAAACACACAAGAATATGATCCTACAGACTACTAACAAGAGGTGGTGGTGGATCTCACAAATCCGTCAAGCAAATCTCAAATTCTTACCAGTTCTTACCCAGCAGCAGGAGGTGATCGGCAACCGTCGTAGTCAAAAATCTCAAAGCTTGGAAAGAGCGATTACCAGGGAGAGTCAAACGCACGACGTAGATGTATGTGGAGCTGGGAAGGCTTATAATATGGTAGCAAAAAGGGTCAGCAATAATCAATTCAGAGATGCAAAGTTGAATAAACACTCAACGACGGGTACTGTGCTGGTCGTAGGCTAGACCGTACTAGAGACGCAAGCCTAGAACACGAACAAAATCACGGCGCGACATGTAAACAAGGGAGGAGCACTCTCTGAATTTTTTTTCCTTTTTTCACTTTTTTTTCCTCTTTTTTCCTCTTTTTTTTGCTTCGCAACAATTTTTTTTCGAAAAAGTCTACAAATGGTCTAAAAACTTCCTACCCAGAATTTTCCAGACTTAGTTTTTTTTTGAGTTTTGGAACTATTTTTCTTCTGCAGGTAGCACGGAATCTTAGGAGTCCTACTATGTCACGACTCGAAGTACCGCGTGATCTGGAACTCGAAAACAAAGCAACAAATACTGAACTCGGACTAGGACTGGTAGCGGAGATGAATCTGGTGGAACTCGGACTGGTGGCAGTGATGAATATGGTGGAACTCGGACTGGTGGTTGTATATGGTGATGGTATCGCTGGACTCGGATTGGTGGTTGTATATGGCGATGGTATATGTCGACTCGGATTGGTGGTTGTATATGGCAGCGGCGATGTACATGATGGGGTGGTGGTATATGGCAATGATGATGACGATGGTGCGGCGGTGTGACAACCTGTGAACAGAACTCGAAACTCTAAGGGACTAGACGCTAAGACCAGCAACTCGACACGGCGATGCAACCGCAAATTCAACAAAGCAAAACTCTAAAAAGACTATGCAAAGGCTCAGATTGGTTCGGATATGATGAACTAACCCTATTTTTTTGGCTTTTTATTGTGGATTGTAGGTATGAAGAACAGACTCGATCTAAACTATGAAAAACGGTAAAATCTCACCGAGCAACCTGAAAATCTGATACCACTTGATAGAGGCAAAGTTGTCCCGGTGTTTCTATGAGATGGTGGCTATCGTTTCTATGGGAGTCTACCTTGACGATCCTGTAAGTGCATCTAGTGCCACCCCTAGTTGGTTTTGGAGTATTGACGACAAACCTAGTTGACGGACTGATGTGTTTGTGAGAATTGCAGGATAACACAGGTAGAAGTCCCTCACTGATTCGGTTTTCCTACCAGAGATGACCCCTAAAAATGTATGAAGACATTGAAGTCAAAGGTGGTATGTGAAGACATTCACACTGAAGACTATGACAAGAGAAGACATCGCATCAAGACAATGGAGCGCGAAGACTTAGATCTTTCGTAGTTCTTTTTCTTCTTCGTTGAGTCATAGGAACCACCGTACTGTTAAGTGGGGTCCAAGAAAACCAGTCAGAATGACTGAAGTGATGCTTAACCAAAATCCTATGTCTTTGAGTGAAGACTATGAGAGCGAATCTTCTCCAGAGTTGGACAAGTCAGCTTTGCTTGTAGCCCAAGTAAAGTTGTCGTGTGTGTTTGAAATCTGACCGTTGGAACACGTGTCAGTTCCTTAGTGACCCAGGGTCATTTCGGACAAATCAGGTTGGGTTGCCTAGTGGCTATAAATAGCCCACCCCCTACAACCATAAACGGCTGGCTGCTCAGAGTTAAAGTACGGCTTTTGTCGTTTGAGAGCAACCCACCTCGAAGCCTTTGAGAGAGAATTCCTTGAGAGGAGAAAGCCCTAACCACCCAGAGCCAAAGAGTGTTAGGCATCACATAAGTCTTCTTGTCTGTGTGATCTGAAGACTTATTACACTTGAGAACTCTGAATCCTCCAGCCGGTTAGGCGTCGCGTTCTGAGCATCCAAGAGTCATTGTGGATCGCCGATGAACGAAGTCTGTGAAGGTTTGGAAGTCTACCTTGAAGACTTACCGGAGTGATTGGGCGAGGACTGGGTGTCCTTAGCTCAAGGGGAATAAGGTGAAGACGAGGTCTTCTGAGTTGAATCTCAGCCTCCCTAACCAGATGTACAGTTGTCACAGCAACTGGAACTGGTCCAACAAATCATTGTCTTCAATGTGTCACTGGTTTCATCCTTCCCTTCCCTTTACTTACTGTTGGTCTTAGTGAAGTCATTGTATGATTGCATTATCTTCTGTCTTCACTGAGTGACTGCTTGTTCTGATTGGCTTCACAATATCTTCCTACCCGATCCTTACTGCCTAGCTGCTATTAGTCTTTGTGCTTTCACTTCATTGAATACATGTCTATGGCTTGCCTAGTGTAGTCTACCTTCCGCTCCATGGTAATAGGTTTATTTCTATTGTTTGTCTTCGAAACTTACATGTTTTGAAGACTTTCATAAAAATCGCCTATTCACCCCCCCTCTAGTCGATAACTAGCACTTTCAATTGGTATTAGAGCAAGGTACTCCCTTATTCTGTGTGATTCGGTTTAACCACCTGGAGTTTTAGCTATGTCGACTGCAGGGATAATTAAAGTCTCCGCTGCGTGCCCCGTCTTCGATGGAACTGAATATCCCTACTGGAAGAATAAGATGCGCATGCATCTTGAAGCCATTGATGTCGACCTATGGTATGTCGTCAAGGATGGCGTTCCCAAGGCTGGAGAAGGTGTCACTACCGCTGATGTCAAGAAGTTTGTTCAACTGGACTCTACTGCCAAGAATATCATCTGTGGTCATCTGACCAAAGGACAGTATGGCCGCGTGAGTGCCTTGGAAACATCTAAGCTAGTATGGGACTGGCTGTCCAAGGTCAACGAAGGTGTCTCAACCCAGAGACATCATAGAATCAGTGTCCTTCACAACCTCTTCAACCGCTTCAAGAGAAATGACAATGAGAGTGTCCAGCTCATGTTTGATCGACTCACTGACATCACAAATGAACTTCAAGCACTCGGCGCTAGTGAGATCACCAAGCATGAAGTCATCAAGACACTCCTGAGATCACTTGACAGTTCGTTTGACACCCTAGCCCTGATGATTCAAGAACATCCTGATTTCAAGACACTCGATCCGTCTGACATACTTGAGAGGCTCAACACACACAAGTTTCAGCTTTCTGAGAAAAGAGAAATCTACGGTCCCAACTATGGGCGAACTCGTGCCCTGAAGGCAAAGGTTGTCTCCTCATCTGAAGAAGAATCTGACAGCAGTTCTGATGATCCTGAAGACATTGGAAGGGAGCTTGCTATGCTTGTGAAGAAGTTCCAAAAATTCACCAAGAAGAAAGGCCTCAGAAAGTCGTCACGGTCAAGCTCAAGGAATGATGAAGCTTCTGCTCATGACTACAAGAAGAGAACATGTCACAAGTGCAAGAAACCTGGCCACTACATCTCTGAGTGTCCACAGTGGGACAATGAGAACAAGAAGAAGAAGAAGAGCAAGGAGTAGACTCTGACGACAAGAAGAAGAAGAAATACTCAAAATCTTCTTCCAAGTCTTCCTCCAAGTCTTCATCACACAAGAAGAGCTCATCTGGCAAGGCACCTGCATTTGTTGGCAAGGAAATGGACTCTGAGGATGAATCCGCTTCTGAGGAGGCGGAGGTGGAATCTGAGGAGGAGTCCGACTCTGGCATTGCAAGTCTGGCTACAACATACGTTGCCAAGTCCATCTTCAACACTGAAGAAAATGACTTCATCACCGACACCGATGCAAATGACAAGGACTACTCCGCTCCTTCCTACTGCTTCATGGCACGTGGTGCCAAGGTAAACACACGCACTACTCACTATCAAACATCTAGTGACGATGACTCTGATTGTGGTTCCAAACCCAGCTACAAAACACTTGCTAAAATTGCAACTGAACAACAGAAAACCATGGAACACATTCAAAAACTGTTAGACAAAAGCAATGATCTGTTAGACGCTGAAATGAACCGATCTCAGTCCTTAATTGAAGACATAAAAAATCTTCACATTAAGTATGAGGAACTTGAAAGTCATCATGAAACGCTCTCAATAGCTCATGAAAGGCTTTCCTATGATTATCTTCAAAGGAAGCAAGATCTTGAGAAGTTGAGAGCGGCTCATGAAGATCTTCAAAAAGAAAATGAGTCACTTCGCGCCGAACAGATCAGTTCAGCTCAGGAAGGATTTGAACCACCAAGTCTTAAATGCATTGAGCATGATAACGCTACTTCTGTTGCTGAATGCTCTACTGCTGCTACTGTTGCAATATCTTCAACTGTTGATGTGGAAACTAACCCCTCTGCTGAGGACACCACTGCTGTTGCTGATGAGAATGCTAGGTTGAAGACACTGCTTGAAACAGGGATGTACAAAAGTCTCAAAGGGCATCAGACACTATGTGATGTCCTCAAAAGGCAGATCCTGAACCAAAACCCTAGGAAAGAGGGTGTTGGGCTCGTAAGGAAAATGAATGCTGATGGCTCTTACTGGAAACCTGAGCAGTACCCCAAAACCACATGGGTTGCTGCAAAGGAATCTTCAGCAGATCCATCCACTCTATCTGGCTTCACTTGTGCAAACCCCATTGTTATTGATGAATCCTTTGATGCAAACTATAAACTGTTTAAGAATCAGAATGGTGAAATGTTTGCCAGGTTCATTGGTACTAACTGCAGGAATGGACCGCCTATGAAGAAGATCTGGGTGCCAAAAAGGTGTTTGGAGAATCTTCCTGTGAATGTCATCATGACACCACAGGTGAAGAAGACAAACCCCAGACCACAGGCTTCATACGGTCCAAAGGCTTCATAGAAACAGAGGACTCACCGGAGTCAAACTAATGCAAATGTGTTGCAGGTAAGCTATACTCAGGCCTATGAATATGAGTGCGGTCCATTGAACCGCCATGTTCATAAGACCAAGAACTATTCTGCTTATTCTTATGAGTACTATTGTCCACCTGCAAGACTTTTTGCTAGGGCTCCAAAGCCAAAGTTCTTAGATGCTCCACTTAGACTCATTGCTTTGAAGCCACCCTTGAAGATGTGGGTGGATAAGAAAGCTTAACTCTCTTTTGCAGGGAAAGGTCTCCAGACGAAAACCAAAATCGTCTGATGCTATTGCTAGGTACCTTACACATCTTGTAGGGCGCAAGATCAAATGCCCAAATGGTCTTATTATGTACTTTGTTCCTGAGTCGCTTGCTACTTGCCCTATCAGTCCTAATCTCGATCTAAGCTTTAATAATCCACTGGTTTGTCAAATGTTTTTGCTTCAAAATTCTCTTCGTGAAGCCTATCCCCCTAACTGCACTGTAGGGTACGACACCAGTAGCTTCAGAATGGATTATTGATAGTGGGTGTACCAATCACATGACTGGCAAGCGAAGCCTTCTCATGGACTCAACTTTACGTCCATCAGACAAAAGTCACATCACATTTGCCGACACAGGTAAAAGCAAGGTATTGGGTCTAGGTAGAGTTGCAATCTCAAAGGATCAACACATGGATAAAGTCATGCTTGTTGAATCCCTTGGTTTCAACTTAATTTATGTCTCAATGCTTTGTGATTTAAACATGATTGTGATGTTTGGAAAATATCGTTGCCTTGTACTAATGGAATCTGACAAGTCTCTAGTGTTTGAAGGGTATCGAAAAGATGATTTGTATGTTGTAGATTTCTCAGCAGGACCACAACTTGCAGTATGTCTTCTAGCAAAAACTTCTGAATGCTGGCTCTGGCATCGAAGGCTAGGGCATGCTGGCATGAGGAACCTCCACACCCTTGCAAGGAAGAAGCATGTCATAGGCATCGAGGGCGTCAAGTTCAAGAAGGATCACTTATGCGGTGCCTGTGAAGCAGGAAAGATGACGAGGGCCAAGCATCCCTCGAAGACAATCATGACAACGACTCAACCCTTCGAACTGCTACACATGGATCTTTTCGGTCCCACTCATTACTCAACTCTTACTACTACTGCTTGTCTCTATGGCTTTGTCATTGTTGATGATTATTCAAGATATACTTGGGTGCATATAATCCTTTACAAGACTGAAGTGCAGGATGTCTTCAGACGCTTCGCCAATCGAGCAATGAACAACTATGGCGCCAAGATAAAGCACATTAGAAGTGACAATAGCACTGAATTCAAGAACACTGGCCTTGATACATATCTTGATACCTTGGGCATCACACATGAATTCTCAGCCCCGTACACGTCACAGCAGAATGGCGTCGTCGAACGCAAGAACAGAACACTTATTGAGATGGCTCGAACGATGCTTGATGAATACAAGACTCCAAGAAAATTCTGGCCTGAAGCCATTGACACTGCATGCCATATCATCAACCGTGTTTATCTTCACAAGCTTCTGAACAAGACATCCTATGAGCTCCTCACTGGCAAGAAGCCAAATGTCAGCTACTTCGGAGTATTTGGCGCCAAGTGCTGGATCAAGGATCCACATCACGCCTCAAAGTTTGCACCGAAAGCACATGAGGGTTTTATGCTTGGATATGGGAAGGATTCTCACTCCTACAGAGTCTTCAATCTCTTTCATTACAAAGTGGTTGAAACAGTGGATGTGCAGTTCGATGAAACTAACGGCTCACAAAGAGAGCAACTGCCAAATGTGCTAGATGAAGTTCCATCCAGTGAATCAATCAAACTTATGGGAACTGGAGAAATCATACCTTCTGAAGCTCAACCCAAAGAAGAACTTATCATCTCCGCACCTGATCAACCTGAAGATAATGCTCAGCCTGAAGACAATCCCTCTAACAATGACAATGATCAGCAAGAGCAAAATCTTCGTCATGTACATCCTCGTTTTGTAAATGAAGTGCAGATTGAGAAAATAATCGATAGCATCAATGCACCAGGTCCACTCACTCGTTCAAGGGCAACTCGGCTAGCAAATTTCTGTGGGCACTTCGCATTTGTCTCAATAATAGAACCCAGGAAAGTTGAAGAAGCCTTCATGGAACCTTAATGGATTTAAGCTATGCAAGAAGAGCTTCAATAGTTTGAGCTGAATAATTTATGGGAACTGGTTAAGTGTCCTGATCCTCGGAAGCACAATATAATAGGCACCAAATGGATATATCGCAACAAGCAAGATGAGCATGGTCAAGTTGTCAGAAACAAAGCTCATCTCGTTGCTCAAGGATACACTCAAGTTGAAGGGATTGACTTCGATGAAACATTTGCTCCTGTGGCTAGACTTGAAGCCATACGCATACTGCTGGCCTATGCAAATCATCACAACATACTTCTATATCAAATGGATATGAAGAGCGATTTTCTCAATGGCAAGATTGAACAAGAAGTGTATGTCGCACAACCACCTAGTTTTGAAGATCCAAAACATCCTGACATGGTATACAAGCTCAACAAGGCACGGTATGGCCTCAAACAAACCCCTCGGGCTTGGTATGACACACTCAAAGACTTCCTGAAGAGCAAAGGCTTTAAATCTGGTTCCCTCGACCCCACTCTCTTCACGAAGACATATGATGGTGAACTGTTTGTGTGCCAAATATATGTGGATGACATTATCTTTGGCTGCACCAATCAGAAATACAGTGACGAGTTTGGATATATGATGCAAGAGCAATATTAGATGTCCATGATGGGTGAGCTGAAGTTCTTCCTTGGTCTTCAAGTACGTCAGCAATGCAATGGCATCTTTATATCTCAAGAGAAGTATCTCAAAGATTGCCTGAAGAAGTTTGGTATGCAAGATTGCAAAGGCTTCACAACGCCAATGCCAGCCAAACATCATCTGGGTCCCGACGACAATGGTAAAGAGTTCGATCAAAAGTTATATCGCTCCATGATTGGTTCCTTACTTTATCTATGTGCATCTAGGCCAGATATTATGCTTAGTGTTTGCATGTGTGCTCGATTCCAAGCGGCTCCAAAGGAATCGCATCACTTAGCTGTGAAACGAATTCTTCGATATTTGGCTTACACCCCAACTCTAGGATTATGGTATCCAAAGGGCTCAGAGTTTGATCTGGTTGGATTCTCGGATGCTGATTATGCTGGTAACAAGGTGGATCGCAAGTCTACATCAGGCACATGTCATTTTCTGGGACGATCACTTGTATGTTGGTCTTCAAAGAGGCAGAACTGTGTATCTCTCTCTACTGCTGAATCTGAATACATTGCTGCTAGATCTTGTTGCGCTCAGCTTCTGTGGATGAAGCAAACACTCAAAGACTATGGCATTCATTTGAAGCAAAGTGCCACTCTACTGTGACAACGAAAGCGCCATCAAGATTGCCAACAACCCAGTTCAGCACTCGAAGACAAAGCACATTGAAATTCGTCATCACTTTCTCAGAGGTCATGTTGTGAAGGAAGATATTGATATCATACACATCAACACTGAAGAGCAATTGGCAGATATCTTCACCAAGCCCTTGGATGAGAAGAGATTTTGCAAGTTACGGTGTGAGCTAAATAGCTTGGAATCCTCAAATGTCCTGTGATCAGGCACACATCCTAACACTTATGCATATTGATGACTTAGATGTGCAACACACGAAGTAAAGTATATCTTCAATCAATGAAGACATACATTCTAAGTGTGAATACATTAATGTGGAATTTGACTTCGGAGCGCCACGATAATTGTGCGCCATGTCTGGGTCTAATACTTCCTATACGGTGGGTAACGCCACCACAAAATTCGTCTGTTTGAAGTGTTTTACCCATTGTGTTACATTTGATGTGTCTTCACATTTGGTTTGGCTTCAATCTCAACATGTCTTCATGATTATCTTCATTATGTTGATCATATATATATATATATATATACACACACTACTGTTCTGTCCTCTACAGCATTCACTTATATCTATGTCTTCTTGTTGAATCTTTTGAACTAAGTGAATGTGATCGGACCCTAACCTCTCTATGCTTTCTATCACAAACTCTATCTCTCCAAATCATATGCATTCTATTGAAACTGTCGAATATCTTCTCTGCGTCCTTGTCAGCAGAAGATACAGAGACAAACATTAAGTCCATTTTCAATGCTAATTCCTTCACCTGAAACCCGAAGAAGTGGGAACGACCACCCGACAATCCAGGCGTGCGTGGGAACATGGAACAACCTCCGATAGGTTGCATGATGGCAACGTGTTCTCCAGATGTGAATCGCCAGGGGCACCTATGTAATAACGCCGTGCCGTCCTTGTCCCTATAAATACATGCCTCACCACAGTCATTATCCTTTCTTCCACTCTCGCACGAACCCTAGCGCCACCGCTATCCCTCGACGACGCTGGCGACAAAGCGCTTAGCTGTCGCGACCTCTCCGACGTCGTCTTCACGCCGGCCACGGACATTGTCTTCTCCGCCATCTCCGTAGGTGTCCTCCGTCGTCAAGTTAGGGCATGGACGATCGAACTTCTCAGCCTCCTCTTCCACTCCGTCTAGCAGTTCTTTGTGTGGTAAATAAAACTTCCTTTTTACGGACCCTTTGATTCTATAGATTCGTCACTTTCTACCACAAGCAGTTTCTGTTCACACATGTTGGATCTATTTCATACTGCATCTCTTATTATGCCTAGTATGTTCACTTATGCTTCACAAAGTAGTTAGATTCCTCACTTGTACTGATCTGTGGATTCGTACAAATCTGGAACCAACTCCTTATCTATGAGTGAATGTCTTCGCACGATGAGGTCAATATCTTCTAAACTGATTTATCTTCAAAATCTTCTGAGAATGCATATGACCTCTTCCCCTTCCCTCGCACCTTAATGATGTCACAGGTACATGTCCGTGGGAGAATCCCTTGGTTCTCATAGTCTGCATTCATTTGCAGAATTCTTACAGCATCATATAAATTCTCCCGAAGCCAGTTCCTGTTTGTCCAGCAAGCGAAAGCCCTTGAAGCCTTTGAACGTATTGAAGCCATTCAGTTTAAAGTTCATGGCTGCAGAGAAATCAGCAAGGAAGGGTGGCAGAAAGCGTCGAGGTGAAACATCAAGAGATCTGCCCGATGACCTCTCAGAACTGTACAAGACAGATCCAGAAGAGGATTACAATCAGCGCAAGACACGAATCCAATGGATTTGATGATATTGGGCAGAACAGTGGTTCAAGTACCGGTTTGTGACAAAGGAATATGCTGAGAAGAATGCCATCAAGTGACCATGGGCAGACATCCTATACAGAAATCTTCAACCCAGGTCCAGAGATGAAGCCATTGAACAAGGCTTCTATCCCTGCATGGTCCGTGGACCACAGCCTGCTGATGCTGACCCATCGTCACTACTATGGTGTCGTGACGACAATCTGTTCAAGCGCAACTTCCAGTTTGCCCAGAATTCGGCGAAGCAGAACAAGAAGTCTTTGGGACTAGACTTCAACCCTGGTCCCTCTGCTTCCCGTGCCGATGGCACCCGCGAAGCTGAACCCAATCTTGTTGGGCCCTTCTACAATTTGGAAGGTCTCGTCACTCACATTGTGGTTCAAGGGATAGCTGTGGATGAGCCTGCAGATGACGCTGAATCTGACGAAGCTCCTGCAGCGCCGAAGCCAAAGAAACTAAAGCAACCTAAAGCTTCAAAGCTGACCTCAGCAACAAAAATCTCACGGGCGAAGCCACTGGCCACTGCACCTCCTGAAGATAGTGTGCAGTCTGAAGATCTGTCACGCATCTCCAAGCCCCCGAGAGTCAAGATGCCTCTGCAACACACCAGCCAAGAACTGACTGCTGCTGCTATTCTGCGCAACGATGCCATTGATCTGTCCAGCGATGAAGATCTTGCAGATGACGCTCTTGAGCAACTAATCAAGAGCAAAGAAGAAGCAGAAATCTTCAATGATTTGCCTCTCTTTGACATGGCAATCATCCACAACTTCATCGATGAGTGGTTTGACACGCCCAATCTCAGCTTTGAAGACCTACAACTTCCCATTGGCCTCAGTGTCGCCTTCCATGGCGCCATTGCTTCGGAGCTAGCTCTAGCTCAGCGCATCGTCGAACTGAAGCAAAAGATTGACTTTGAGAAAGCTCAGTTCAAGAAGCATATGGCCAAGCTCATCGTGCAAGAGGTCAAGAACTTCAAGATCATGTTGCACGAGCTCAAAGAAGCCTTTCTCAAGAAGCATGAAGAAGCTCAAGGTTCTCGTGAGCGCATGAAGAGCCTGGATGACAAGTGTGTGCAAGGCTACAACGAGGCTGAGAAGCGCAAGGCCCTTGGGAGTCCTAGGATCGATCCTAGGATGGCTGCAAAGAAGAAGAAGAAGCCCGCTGTGGCCGAACCCGACGCACCAAGGCAGGAAGCACATCCCATTGTCTTCCCAGCCAGCATGACTGGCTCGAAGCCAAAGGCCAGGTCAACCGCTTCAAAACGAAAGAAGACGAGGACTGCTGAGGCTGAAGCGAGAAAGAGGAAACATCTTGAAGCCTCTGCTGCTGCTCCCTCCAAGAAGAAGCGCAAGACCAAGAAGGATCGGGCTGCTCCCACAGAGCCCTTAATTGTTGAACCTATCTCCATGGTTTGCCCTGCCGCTGAACATCAAGAGCATCAACTGACTGTCCCTGAGCCTGCTTTCACAGAGGCTCATGAAGCTGAAGACATTGGTCACCATGACCATGTTGAAGATGATGTAGTTCTTCCTTAGATCGAGCACCAACAAGTATCATCGCCTATGCTTACGCACAACGAACTCATCAGCATTGGTCGTCCTCTGACGCCAATCGCTCAGGATGCAACATGGGCTGATCACCCACAACAACAACAAGTCACACCACCCCGGCAAGAAGAAGTAGATGACTTTGAGGCCCAGCCAACTCCATCTCCAAAGGCGTCGCCTGCGTTACGCGGGCTTCACAAAGGACCAAGGCCTCAAGTCTCCGAGTCTGGAGCTAAAACTGCTGAAGACATCCCAGCTGCATCAGCCGATGACACCCAAGAAGAAGAACGTGTTCCTACTCCCCCAACTACTGAAGAAGCTGTTCTCGATGAGAACGTGTTTGTGCCCGACCCTCCAGCTCATCAAGTGGAGGTAGAAAATCTTGAGGCCGCCACCACCAACACCAATGAAGCCACTAACATTGTCATGGCTGAAGTAAGTGTGGAGCCTGCACCAACCCGAGCACCGGAAGCCAGCGAAGCCAATGATGCTACTGCTTCTGTTCCTGCACCTGCTGCTGGTCCTCAGTTTGACGATCATATTGAGCATAGGCCTCAGGTACAGAAGCCAATGCCAAGATTGCCAAGGTTTCCAGGTCCTACAACAGCACCTGGATCCTTCAATGTCAATAGCTTCAAAGCAGACAACACCTTCTTCAATAGCTCCAAGAACCCCTACTCAAGGGAACGAATATCTTATGATCGGTTCTGGAGCTATCCGCAGCGAAGCTATTACTCCTGCATTCTGTACAATCAAGGTCGCATATTCCCACATATGCGTCTTGACACCGAAGCAATAGCTGGTCTGCCCTGTCTGGAAGAAGCTCTGAATTGCTTCAAAGAGGTTGGATTGCTGCCTTTCGTCACTGACCAAGAGCACTGGAACGAAGAGTTGCTACTCCAATTTTATGCCACACTTCACTTACGTGGTTACAACAGAGATCCGAAGACTTGGATCCTTGAGTGGATGATAGGAAATGTTCATCATGAAGCCAAAGCCTTTGATATCATTGAGCTCACTAGTCTGCCCACTCCTGGAGATCTCTATGAACCTGGATGTCAACTTCACAGTGAAGCTATGGAAAGCATCTTTCAGAAGCCTGAACCGAACATGAGTGAGATGCTCAGTATGATGAAGCCTTTGCCACAAGATGCTGCATATCCTAAGGAGTTCTTTGTTGAAGACCTTGAGTATCTGCCAAGGACTATCTACCACATCATAAGGCGAACTCTCTGGCCCATCAAAGGACATTCTCCACATGCAAAGCTGGAAGGTGCAATGAAGACTTTGGTCTTCTATATTCTTCATGGCAAATGCTTCAATGCACAAGACTTCTTCATCCGCCAACTTGCTGCATCAGGATCTGATCTTTTTGGCTTGAAGTTCTACGCTCCATGGATAATGCGGCTGATTAAACTCCACTCAGCTATCTCATATCAGCCATCTGCTCGCAATCATCGGATCTTTCTGCCTGATGTGGATATGTCCGTTGAAGCCATTTATCCTGAGCCTGCCAAGGAACTTCTTAGTCTTCAGAATGCGGAGCATCAAAGTTTCACTCAGAACATTGAAGGAGTTGAAGCAGTCACTCGTGTTTATCCTCTGGCTGGTACTACACGTGCACCTCATCGTGCTCTTACTGAAGCCACTGAAAGCACTATTGCCCAACGACCCAAGAAGCGATCTCATGTTCTCAATGACCGAGAGCTTCTGGGTGCTCTTCATCAGAAACAGGATAGGCATCATGACTGGCTGAAGCGCCAAATGCAAAGCCTCTTGGTGGATGTCAACCGCATTCGCAATCTTGCCACCAAGAATGCCTTTGTTGCCCATGAAATCTGTCGGCGTACATGGAAAGGGCTGACGCTTATGTGTTCTGAGGATGATCTTCAAGAGGATGGCTTCTCTGAACGTTTCAAGTTTGACTCCACACCTCCCCGAAGGGCTGTGCTGCGACGAACTCTATCTCTTGAAGACTCTGAGTTTTCTTCCTCTGCTGCAACTGTGAATGCCAGAGTGATCGAGGACGAAGATGATGCCACTTCACCGCCCCCTACTTCTACATGCCTCGACACTGCCCCAAGTTCTTCTGCACCGCCGAACACCACCGACGACCCTGCTGCTTCACCTACTCTTCATGGGAACAAGTAGATGCTCTATGTCTTCAAACCTTTTTGGTCCTCACTGACAAAAGGGGGAGAAGCATATGAGTTTGATGGTCTTCAAGCGGGTCCATATGGGCGGTTACTTTATGTTTTGCCTAGTGTTTACAACTCTCGTTTTGATACATTTGGTTCTTTGAGTTGTAACACTTAAACTCGATGGTCGTCTGCTACTTATTTGCTATTTTATGATGTGATGATAAATTCCGCATGTGCGACGATAAATTCCACACTTAGATCATTTTTCAGACGTCCATTTATCATTATGCATGTCATTATCTTCACATACCTTTCATGCATGATGAATTTTCATCATAAGTTGAAGAGGATCTCCACAAGTACAACCTGCCATGTGCATTTGCATTCCAAAAGAAAATTACTTATATGCACATCTTCAGGGGGAGCCCTTGCAACTTATGAAGACAATTCCTTATCCTTTACAATTTCACATATTATATTCCCCGTTGAAAACTTCAACTAGTTTGTCATCAATCACCAAAAAGGGGGAGATTGTAAGCGCATCTAGTGCCACCCCTAGTTGGTTTTGGAGTATTGACGACAAACCTAGTTGAGGGACTGATGTGTTTGCAAGAATTGCAGGATAACACAGGTAGAAGTCCCTCATTGATTCGGTTTTCCTACCAGAGATGACCCCTAAAAATGTATGAAGACATTGAAGTCAAAGGTGGTATGTGAAGACATTCACATTGAAGACTATGACAAGAGAAGACATCGCATCAAGACAATGGAGCGGAAGACTTAGATCTTTCGTAGTTCTTTTTCTTCTTTGTTGAGTCATAGGAACCACCGTACTGTTATGTGGGGTCCCAGAAAACCAGTCAGAATGACTGAAGTGATGCTTAACCAAAATCCTATGTCTTCGAGTGAAGACTATGAGAGCGAATCTTGTCTAGAGTTGGACAAGTCAGCTTTGCTTGTAGCCCAAGTAAAGTTTCCGTGTGTGTTTGAAATCTGACATTGGAACACGTGTCAGTTCCTTAGTGACCCAGGGTCATTTCGGACAAATCAGGTCGGGTTGCCTAGTGGCTATAAATAGCACACCCCTACAACCATAAATGGTTGGCTGCTCAGAGTTAAAGTACGGCTTTTGTCGTTTGAGAGCAACCCACCTCGAAGCCTTTGAGAGAGAATTCCTTGAGAGGAGAAAGCCCTAACCACCCAGAGCCCAAGAGTGTTAGGCATCACTTAAGTCTTCTTGTCTGTGTGATCTGAAGACTTATTACACTTGAGGACTGTGAATCCTCCAGCCGGTTAGGCGTCGCGTTCTGAGTATCCAAGAGTCATTGTGGATCACCGATGAACGAAGTCTGTGAAGGTTTGGAAGTCTACCTTGAAGACTTATCAAAGTGATTGGGCGGGGACTGGGTGTCCTTAGCTCAAGGGGAATAAGGTGAAGACGAGGTCTTCTGAGTTGAATCTCAGCCTCCCTAACCAGACGTATAGTTGTCACAGCAACTGGAACTGGTCCAACAAATCATTGTCTTCAATGTGTCACTGGGTTCATCCTTCCCTTCCCTTTACTTACTGTTGGTCTTAGTGAAGTCATTGTATGATTGCATTATCTTCTGTCTTCACTGAGTGACTGCTTGTTCTGATTGGCTTCACAATATCTTCCTACCTGATCCTTATTGCCTAGCTGCTATTAGTCTTTGTGCTTTCACTTCATTGAATACATGTCTATGGCTTGCCTAGTGTAGTCTACCTTCCGCTGCATGGTAATAGGTTTATTTCTATCGTTTGTCTTCGAAACTTACATGTTTTGAAGACTTTCATAAAAATCGCCTATTCACCCCCCTCTAGTCGATAACAAGCACTTTCAGATCCGACTACGAACGTGCGAGACATCGCGCCTTAGCAATCGCTAAACCAACTTCCGAGGGGTTATTGACCACGCCGGAGCACGATCAACCTAACCACGAGAGTCTGTTTCCTGCAAGCAAACGAAGAACAAGCAAGAAACTAAGATTGCAATCTGGATATTGCGAATATAAGAACATAACGATATCCACTACACGCCTCAGCACTCATTGGACTGCACACATCAAAATGTATTACTTCCAACAAGTTGCTTTCTAGTTCCATTTTACTGAAAACGAGGCTTTCAGTCATCTTGCCCATGTGGTATGAGTTGCATGTCTCAAGTGATTCAAAATCAAGTGAGTCCAAACAGTCCATTTGCATGGAGTTTCTTCATGCATATACACCAATAGACATGGTTCGCATGTCTCAAACTTTCAAAACGAGTGAGCCCAAAGATCCATCAACATGGAGCTTCTTCATGCGTTTTATACCGATATGACTTACGTGGCAGTGCCACAAGTAGGTGGTACTATCATTACTATCTTATATCTTTTGGCATGAACATGTGTATCACTACGATCGAGATTCAATAAACCATTCATTTTAGGTGCAAGACCATTGAAGGTATTATTCAAATAAACAGAGTAACCATTATTCTCCTTAACTGAATAACCATATTGCGATAGACATAATCCAATCATGTCTATGCTCAACGCAAACACCAATCTCGATGGTAGAGGGAGCGTGCGATGCTTGATCACATCAAGCTTGGGAAAAACTTCCAACAATTATCGCCAGCTCACCTTTAGCTAGTCTCCGTTTACTCCGCAGCCTTTTATTTCGATTTACTAACACTTAGCAACCGAACCGGTATCTAATTCCATGGTGCTACTAGGAGTACTAGTAAAGTACACATTAACACAATGTATATCCAATATACTTCTATCGACCTTGCCAGCCTTCTCATCTACCAAGTATCTAGGGTAATTCTGCTCCAGTGGCTGTTCCCCTTATTACAGAAGCACTTAGTCTCGGGTTTGGGTTTAACCTTGGGTTTCTTCACTAGAGCAGCAGCTGAATTGCCGTTTCATGAAGTATCCCTTTTTGCCCTTGCCCTTCTTGAAACTAGTGGTTTCACCAACCATCAACAATTGATGCTCCTTCTTGATTTCTACTTTTGTGGTGTCAAACATCGCGAATATCTCAAGGATCATCATATATGTCCCTGATATATTATAGTTCATCACGAAGCTCTAGCAGCTTGGTGGCAATGACTTCGGAGAAACATCACTATCTCATCTGGAAGATCAACTCCCACTCGATTCAAATGATTGTTGTACTCAGACAATCTGAGCACAAGCTCAACAATTGAGCTTTTCTCCCTTAGTTTGCAGGCTAAGAAAATCGTCGGAGGTCTTATACCTCTTGGCGTGGGCACGAGCCTGAAATCCCAATTTCAGCCCTCGAAACATCTCATATGTTTCGCGACGTTTCAAAACGTCTTCGGTGCCTCAACTCTAAACTGTTTAACAGAACTATCACGTAGTTATCAAAATGTGTATGTCAGATGTTCGCAACATCCACAGACGACGTTCGAGGTTCAGTACACTGAGCGGTGCATTAAGGACATAAGCCTTCTATGAAGCAATGAGGACAATCCTCAGTTTACGGACCTAGTCCGCATAATCAACTTTCAACTAAATTTTCTCTAGGAACATATCTAAACAGTAGAACAGAAACGTGAGCCACGACATAATTTGTGAAGACCTTTTGTCTATGTTCAGGATAATTAAGTCCATCTTATGAACTCCCACTCAGATAGACATCCCTCTAGTCATCTAAGTGATTACATGATCCGAGTCAACTAGGCCGTGTCCGATCATCACGTGAGACGGACTAGTCAACATCGGTGAACATCTTCATGTTGATCGTATCTACCATACGACTCATGCTCGACCTTTCGGTCTCTTGTGTTCCGAGGCCATGTTTGTACATGCTAGGCTCGTCAAGTCAACCTAAGTGTTTTGCATGTGTTCCGAGGCCATGTCTGTACATGCTAGGCTCGTCAACACCCGTTGGATTCGAACGTAAGAATCTATCACACCCGATCATCACGTGGTGCTTCGAGATGACGAACTTTCGCAACGGTGCACAGTTAGTGGGAACACTTTCTTCAAATTTTAATGAGGGATCATCTTATTTACTACCATCGTTCTAAGCAAATAAGATGTATAAACATGATAAACATCACATGCAATCAAATAGTGACATGATATGGCCAATATCATATTGCTCCTTTTGATCTCCATCTTCGGGGCTCCATGATCATCATCGTCACCGGCATGACACCATGATCTCCATGATCGTGTCTTCATGAAGTTGTCTCGCCAACTATTACTTCTACTACTACAGCTAACGGTTAGCAATAAAGTAAAGTAATTACATGACATTTATGTTGACACGCAGGTCATAAATAAATTAAGACAACTCCTATGGCTCCTGCCGGTTGTATACTCATCGACATGCAAGTCGTGATTCCTATTACAAGAACATGATCATCTCATACATCACATATATCATTCATCACATCCTTTGGCCATATCACATCACATAGCATACCCCGCAAAAACAAGTTAGACGTCCTCTAATTGTTGTTTGCATGTTTTACGTGGCTGATATGGGTTTCTAGCAAGAACGTTTCTTACCTACGCAAAAACCACAACGTGATATGCCAATTGTTATTTACCCTTCATAAGGACCCTTTTCATCGAATCCGATCCGACTAAAGTGGGAGAGACAGACACCCGCTAGCCACCTTATGAAACTAGTGCATGTCAGTCGATGGAACCAGTCTCACGTAAGAGTACGTGTAAGGTCGGTCCGGGCTGCTTCATCCCACGATGCCGCCGAATCAAGATAAGACTATTAACGGCAAGTAAATTGACAAAATCAATGCCCACAACTGCTTTGTGTTCTACTCGTGCACAGAAACTACGCATAGACCTAGCTCATGATGCCACTGTAGGGGAACGTAGCAGAAATTCAAAATTTTCTACGCATCACCAAGATCAATCTATGGAGTAATCTAGCAACGAGGGAAGGAGAGTGCATCTACATACCCTTGTAGATCGCTAAGCGGAAGCGTTCAAGTGAACGGGGTTGATGGAGTCGTACTCGTCGTGATCCAAATCACCGATGATCCTAGTGCCGAACGGACGGCACCTTCGTGTTCAACACACGTACAGCCCGGTGACGTCTCCTACGCCTTGATCCAGCAAGGGGAGAAGGAGAGGTTGAGGAAGACTCCATTTAGCAGCAGCACGATGGCGTGGTGGTGGTGGAGGAGCGTGGTACTCCAGCAGGGCTTCGCCAAGCACCGCAAGAGACGAGGAGGGAGAGGGGTAGGGCTGCGCCAAGAAGGAGATTGAATCGTGTCTCTGGCAGCCCAAAACCTCGAGTATATATAGGGGGAGGGGAGGGGCTGCGCCCCCACCTAGGTTTCCACCCCTAGGGGTGGTGGCCAGCCCTAGATCCCATCTAGTGGGGGGCGGCCAAGGGGGAGAGAGGGGGGCGCACCACTAGGTGGGCCTTAGGCCCATCTGAGCCTAGGGTTTGCCCCCTTCCACTCTCCCTTGCGCCTTGGGCCTTGGTGGGGGGCACACCAGCCCACCTGGGGCTGGTCCCCTCCCACACTTGGCCCATGCAGCCCTCCGAGGCTGGTGGACCCCCGGGACCCTCCCGGTGGTCCCGGTACGTTACCGATAAAACCCGAAACTTTTCCGGTGACCAAAACAGGACTTCCCATATATAAATCTTTACCTCCGGACCATTCCGGAACTCCTCATGACGTCCAGGATCTCATCCGGGACTCCAAACAACATTCGGTAACCACGTATATCTATTCCCTATAACCCTAGCGTCATCGAACCTTAAGTGTGTAGACCCTACGGGTTCGGGAACCATGCAGACATGACCGAGATAACTCTCCGGTCAATAACCAACAGCAGGATCTGGATACCCATGTTGGCTCCCACATGTTCCACGATGATCTCATCGGATGAACCACGATGTCAAGGACTTAATCAATCCCGTATACAATTCCCTTTGTCTAGCGGTACGATACTTGCCCGAGATTCGATCGTCGGTATCCCGATACCTTGTTCAATCTCGTTACTGGCAAGTCTCTTTTACTCGTTCCGTAACACATCATCCCGTGATCAACTCCTTGATCACATTGTGCACATTATGATGATTTCCTACCGAGTGGGCCCAGAGATACCTCTCCGTTTACACGGAGTGACAAATCCCAGTCTCGATTCGTGCCAACCCAACAGACACTTTCGGAGATACCTGTAATGTACATTTATAGCCACCCAGTTACGTTGTGACATTTGGCACACCCAAAGCACTCCTACGGTATCCGGGAGTTGCACAATCTCATGGTCTAAGGAAATGATACTTGACATTAGAAAAGCTTTAGCATACGAAGTACATGATCTTGTGCTAGGCTTAGGATTGGGTCTTGTCCATCACATCATTCTCCTAATGATGTGATCCCGTTATCAGTGACATCCAATGTCCATGGTCAGGAAACCGTAACCATCTATTGATCAATGAGCTAGTCAACTAGAGGCTTACTAGGGACATGGTGTTGTCTATGTATCCACAGATGTATCTGAGTTTCCTATCAATACAATTCTAGCATGGATAATAAACGATTATCATGAACAAGGAAATATAATAATAACCAATTTATTATTGCCTCTAGGGCATATTTCCAACAGTCTCCCACTTGCACTAGAGTTAATAATCCAGTTCACATCGATATGTGATTAACACTCAAGGTCACATCCCCATGTGACTAACACCCAAAGAGTTCTGGGTTTGATCATGTTATGCTTGTGAGAGAGGTTTCAGTCAACGGGTCTGCAACATTCAGATCCATATGTACTTCGCAAATTTCTATGTCATCTTGTAGATGCAACTACTACACTACATTTCGAGCCATTTCAAATAACTGTTCTATTTGGAGCCATTCTAAATTGTTGCTCCATTATACGTATCCGGTATCTCTACTCAGAGCTATCCAGATAGGTGTTAAGCTTGCATCGACGTAACTCTTTACGTTGAACTCTTTATCACCTCCATAACCGAGAAACATATCCTTATTCCTCTAAGGATAATTTAGACCGCTATCTGGTGATCTACTCCTAGATTACCTTTGTACCCTCTTGCCAGATATGTGGCAAGGCACACATCAGGTGCGGTACTCAGCATGGCATACCGTATAGAGCCTATGACAAAAGCATAGGGGACGACCTTCGTCCTTCCTCTTTCTTCTGCCGTGGTCGAGCTTTAAGTCTTAACTTCATACCTTACAACTCAGGCAAGAACTCCTTCTTTGACTGATCCATCTTGAAAACCTTCAAGATCATGTCAAGGTATGTGCTCATTTGAAAGTACCATTAAGCGTTTTGATCTATCCTTATAGATCTTGATGCTCAATGTTCAAGTAGCTTAATCCAGGCTTTCAATTGAAAAACACTTTCCAAATAACCCTATATGCTTTCCAAAAATTCCACGTCATTTCTGATCAACAATATGTCAACAACATATATTTATCAGAAATTCTGTAGTGCTCCCACTCACTTCTTTGGAAATACAAGTTTCTCATAAACTTTGTATACACCCAAAATCTTTGATCATCTCATCAAAGCATACATTCCAACTCCGAGATGCTTACTCCAGTCCTTAGAAGGATTGCTGGAGGTTTGCATACTTATTAGCATCTTTCAGGATTGACAAAACCTTCCGGTTGCATCACATACAACCTTTCCTCAAGAAAATCGCCGAGGAAACAATGTTTTGACATCCTATCTGCAAGATTTCATAAATAATGCAGTAATCGCTAATATAATTCCAACAGACTCTTAGCATCGCTATGAGTGAGAAAGTCTCATCGTAGTCAACTCCTTGAACTTGTCAGAAAACATCTTAACAACAAGTACAGCTTTCTTAATGGTGATACTTACCATCATTGTCCGTCTTCCTTTTAAAATCCATATGTACCTAACAGCCTTACGACCATCAAGTAGTTCTTCCAAAGTCTACACTTTGTTTTCATATATGGATCCTCTCTCGGATTATATGGCCTCAAGCCATTTTGGAATCCAGGCCCACCATCGCTTCTCCATAGCTCGTAAGTTCATTGTTGTCTAGCAACATGACTTCCAAGACAGGATTACGTACCACTCTGAAGTAGTACGCATCCTTGTCATCCCACGAGGTTTGGTAGTGACTTGATCTAAAGTTTCATGATCACTATCATAAGCTTCCACTTCAATTGGTGTAGGTGCCACAGGAACAACTCCCTGTGCCCTGCCACACACTAGTTGAAGAGACGGTTCAGTAACCTCATCAAGTCTCCACCATCCTCCCACTTAATTCTTTCGAGAGAAACTTTTTCCTCGAGAAAGGACCCGATTCTAGAAACAATCCCTTATTGCTTTCGGATCTGAGACAGGAGGTATACCCAACTGTTTTGGGTGTCCTATGAAGATGCTTTTATCCGCTTTGGGTTCGAGCTTATCAGCCTGAAACTTTTTCACATAAGCGTCGCAGCCCCAAACTTTTAAGAAATGACAGCTTAGGTTTCTTTAAACCATAGTTCATACGGTGTCATCTCATCGGAATTACGTGGTGCCCTATTTAAAGTGAATGTGGTTGTCTCTAATGCCTAACCCATAAACCGTCGTGGTAATTCGATAAGAGACATCATGGTATGCATCATATCCAATAGGGTGCAGTTATGATGTTCGGACACACCATCACACTATGGTGTTCCTGGCTATATTAGTTGTGAAACAATTTCCACAATGTCTTAATTTTGTGCCAAACTCGTAATTCAGATATTCATCTCTACGATCATATCATAGATCTTTTATCCTCTTGTCACCACGATCTTTCAACTTCACCCTGAGATTACTTGAACCTTTCAATAATTCAAACTCGTGATTCATCAAGTAAATATACTCAACATCTACTCAAATCATCTGTGAAGTAAGAACATAAAGATATCCACTACACGCCTCAGCACTCATTGGACTGCACACATCAAAATGTATTACTTCCAACAAGTTGCTTTCTAGTTCCATTTTACTGAAAACGAGGCTTTCAGTCATCTTGCCCATGTGGTATGATTTGCACGTCTCAAGTGATTTAAAATCAAGTGAGTCCAAACGGTCCATTTGCATGGAGTTTCTTCATGCATATACACCAATAGACATGGTTCGCATGTCTCAAACTTTCAAAACGAGTGAACCCAAAGATCCATCAACATGGAGCTTCCTCATGCGTTTTATACCGATATGACTTACGTGGCAGTGCCACAAGTAGGTGGTACTATAATTACTATCTTATATCTTTTGGCATGAACATGTGTATCACTACGATCGAGATTCAATAAACCATTCATTTTAGGTGCAAGACCATTGAAGGTATTATTCAAATAAACAGAGTAACCATTATTCTCCTTAACTGAATAACCATATTGCGATAGACATAATCCAATCATGTCTATGCTCAACGCAAATACCAATCTCGATGGTAGAGGGAGCGTGCGATGCTTGATCACATCAAGCTTGGGAAAAACTTCCAACACATATCGCCAGCTCACCTTTAGCTAGTCTCCGTTTACTCCGCAGCCTTTTATTTCGAGTTTACTAACACTTAGCAACCGAACCGGTATCTAATACCATGGTGCTACTAGGAGTACTAGTAAAAGTACACATTAACACAATGTATATCCAATATACTTCTATCGACCTTGCCAACCTTCTCATCTACCAAGTATCTAGGGTAATTCTGCTCCAGTGGCTGTTCCCCTTATTACAGAAGCACTTAGTCTCGGGTTTGGGTTCAACCTTGGGTTTCTTCACTAGAGCAGCAGCTGAATTGCCGTTTCATGAAGTATCCCTTTTTGCCCTTGCCCTTCTTGAAACTAGTGGTTTCACCAACCATCAACAATTGATGCTCCTTCTTGATTTCTACTTTTGTGGTGTCAAACATCGCGAATATCTCAAGGATCATCATATATGTCCCTGATATATTATAGTTCATCACGAAGCTCTAGCAGCTTGGTGGCAATGACTTCGGAGAAACATCACTATCTCATCTGGAAGATCAACTCCCACTCAATTCAAATGATTGTTGTACTCAGACAATCTGAGCACAAGCTCAACAATTGAGCTTTTCTCCCTTAGTTTGCAGGCTAAGAAAATCGTCGGAGGTCTTATACCTCTTGACGTGGGCACGAGCCTGAAATCCCAATTTCAGCCCTCGAAACATCTCATATGTTTCGCGACGTTTCAAAACGTCTTCGGTGCCTCAACTCTAAACCATTTAGCTGAACTATCACATAGTTATCAAAATGTGTATGTCAGATGTTCGCAACATCCACAGACGACGTTCGAGGTTCATCACACTGAGCGGTGCATTAAGGACATAAGCCTTCTATGAAGCAATGAGGACAATCCTCAGTTTATGGACCTAGTCCGCATAATCAACTTTCAACAAAATTTTCTCTAGGAACATATCTAAACAGTAGAACAGAAACGTGAGCCACGACATAATTTGCGAAGACCTTTTGACTATGTTCAGGATAATTAAGTTCATCTTATGAACTCCCACTCAGATAGACATCCCTCTAGTCATCTAATTGATTACATGATCCGAGTCAACTAGGCCGTGTCCGATCATCACGTGAGACAGACTAGTCAACATCGGTGAACATCTTCATGTTGATCGTATCTACCATACGACTCCTTCTCGACCTTTCGGTCTCTTGTGTTCCAAGGCCATGTCTGTACATGCTAGGCTCGTCAAGTCAACCTAAGTGTTTTGCATGTGTTCCGAGGCCATGTCTGTACATGCTAGGCTCGTCAACACCCGTTGTATTCGAACGTAAGAATCTATCACACCCGATCATCACGTGGTGCTTCGAAACAACGAACTTTCGCAATGGTGCACAGTTAGGGGGAACACTTTCTTGAAATTTTAATGAGGGATCATCTTATTTAATACCGTTGTTCTAAGCAGATAAGATGCATAAACATGATAAACATCACATGCAATCAAATAGTGACATGATATGGCCAATATCATATTGCTCCTTTTGATCTCCATCTTCGGGGCTCCATGATCATCATCGTCACCGGCATGACACCATGATCTCCATCATTGTGTCTTCATGAAGTTGTCTTGCCAACTATTACTTCTACTACTACAGCTAACGGTTAGCAATAAAGTAAAGTAATTACATGACATTTATGTTGACACGCAGGTCATAAATAAATTAAGACAACTCCTATGGCTCCTGCCGGTTGTCATACTCATCGACATGCAAGTCGTGATTCCTATTACAAGAACATGATCATCTCATACATCACATATATCATTCATCACATCCTTTGGCCATATCACATCACATAGCATACCCTGCAAAAACAAGTTAGACGTCCTCTAATTGTTGTTTGCATGTTTTACGTGGCTGCTATGGGTTTCTAGCAAGAACGTTTCTTACCTACGCAAAAACCACAACGTGATATGCCAATTGTTATTTACCCTTCATAAGGACCCTTTTCATCGAATCCGATCCGACTAAAGTGGGAGAGACAGACACCCGCTAGCCACCTTATGCAACTAGTGCATGTCAGTCGGTGGAACCAGTCTCACGTAAGAGTACGTGTAAGGTCGGTCCGGGCCGCTTCATCCCACGATGCCGCCGAATCAAGATAAGACTAGTAACGGCAAGTAAATTGACAAAATCAACGCCCACAACTGCTTTGTGTTCTACTCGTGCACAGAAACTACGCATAGACCTAGCTCATGATGCCACTGTAGGGGAACGTAGCAGAAATTCAAAATTTTCTACGCATCACCAAGATCAATCTATGGAGTAATCTAGCAACGAGGGAAGGAGAGTGCATCTACATACCCTTGTAGATCGCTAAGCGGAAGTGTTCAAGTGAACGGTGTTGATGGAGTCGTACTCGTCGTGATCCAAATCACCGATGATCCTAGTGCCGAACGGACGGCACCTCCGTGTTCAACACACGTACAGCCCGGTGACGTCTCCTACGCCTTGATCCAGCAAGGGGAGAAGGAGAGGTTGGGGAAGACTCCATTCAGCAGCAGCACGACGGCGTGGTGGTGGTGGAGGAGCGTGGTACTCCAGCAGGGCTTCGCCAAGCACCGCAAGAGACGAGGAGGGAGAGGGGTAGGGCTGCGCCAAGAAGGAGATTGAATCGTGTCTCTGGCAGCCCAAAACCTCAAGTATATATAGGGGGAGGGGAGGGGCTGCGCCCCCACCTAGGTTTCCAC
>NC_041382.1:373385374-373468103 GCF_002162155.2 Triticum dicoccoides
GAGAGAGGGGGGTGCACCACTAGGTGGGCCTTAGGCCCATCTGAGCCTAGGGTTTGCCCCCTTCCACTCTCCCTTGCGCCTTGGGCCTTGGTGGGGGGGCGCACCAGCCCACCTGGGGCTGGTCCCCTCCCACACTTGGCCCATGCAGCCCTCCGGGGCTGGTGGCCTCACTTGGTGGACCCCCAGGACCCTCCCGGTGGTCCCGGTACGTTACCGATAAAAACCGAAACTTTTCCGGTGACCAAAACAGGACTTCCCATATATAAATCTTTACCTCCGGACCATTCTGGAACTCCTCGTGACGTCCTGGATCTCATCCGGGACTCCGAACAACATTCGGTAACCACGTATATCTATTCCCTATAACCCTAGCGTCATCGAACCTTAAGTGTGTAGACCCTACGGGTTCAGGAACCATGCAGACATGACCGAGATAACTCTCCGGTCAATAACCAACAGCGGGATCTGGATACCCATGTTGGCTCCCACATGTTCCATGATGATCTCATCGGATGAACCACGATGTCAAGGACTTAATCAATCCCGTATACAATTCCCTTTGTCTAGCGGTACGATACTTGCCCGAGATTCGATCGTCGGTATCCCGATACCTTGTTCAATCTCGTTACTGGCAAGTCTCTTTTACTCGTTCCATAACACATCATCCCGTGATCAACTCCTTGATCACATTGTGCACATTATGATGATGTCCTACCGAGTGGGCCCAGAGATACCTCTCCGTTTACACGGAGTGATAAATCCCAGTCTCGATTCGTGCCAACCCAACAGACACTTTCGGAGATACCTATAATGTACCTTTATGGCCACCCAGTTACGTTGTGACGTTTGGCACACCCAAAGCACTCCTACGGTATCCGGGAGTTGCACAATCTCATGGTCTAAGGAAATGATACTTGACATTAGAAAAGCTTTAGCATACGAACTACATGATCTTGTGCTAGGCTTAGGATTGGGTCTTGTCCATCACATCATTCTCCTAATGATGTGATCCCGTTATCAATGACATCCAATATCCATGGTCAGGAAACCGTAACCATCTATTGATCAACGAGCTAGTCAACTAGAGGCTTACTAGGGACATGGTGTTGTCTATGTATCCACACATGTATCTAAGCTTCCTATCAATACAATTCTAGCATGGATAATAAACGATTATCATGAACAAGGAAATATAATAATAACCAATTTATTATTGCCTCTAGGGCATATTTCCAACACAAGGTTCATCTTTCTTGTCCAAGCTAGGCCCTACATTTGTAAGCAAAACAAATGTATCCAATTTAGGCAGCATCATATTCTTATGAATATTAGAATTGTTACCAAGAAACGAAAGTACCTGATAATTCAATTGGCGTGCGTGAGCTCTAGTAATTGGTCCAGTATGTATAACAGTAGGGGCTGTGGGTGTAACAATGGTATTGATGTCCTCATCAACAAGTTCACCAAGAGCAACTAGATAATGGGAATCCTCCACAGCAAGAGCAAGTGAGGGCGACACTCATCCATGTCAAGGACGTCATCACCCTCGACCCCAACACAATGAACAGCAATGCTACGGCAAGCTCAAGTTCACCATGCCCATGTTTTCTGGAAGCAATGATCCCGAAGAGTACCTTTCATGGGCATTGAAGGTTGACAAGAGATTGCGCGTCAAGAAGCAAGAGGTGAACCACCAATCACAACATGGGATCAAATGAAGGATGTCATGAGATCGCGCTTCGTGCCAACATAGTATAACCGTGACATCTTCAAGCGACTAGAACTCCTCAAGCAAGGAATAAAGATCATTGAAGAGTATTACAAGGAAATGGAAATTGCCAAGATACGAGCTAATGTCATGGAAGATGATGAGAAAACTATGGCATGCTTCTTGAATGGACTCAATCACCCTATCAAGAAAATCGCCGACTTCCAACCTTACTCAAACCTCATTGAGCTAGTGCATCAAGATACTAAAGCGAAGTGACAAGTGCAAGATGACTTCAAGTATGCCAAGTAACCTTCCAGGACGTATGGCTCATATAATCAAGCTTCAACAACTACAATACCCTCTACCTCAACCAAACCTTCCACAAGCAACGACGACAAGTCAAGTTACAAGAAAACTTCGACAACCTCAAGTTGTCCTCCTCCTACAAGCAACTTCAAGCCGAGAGCTTAATCATCTACAACTCCACCGGATGAGACCATCAAGAAAAGTTCCAACAAATGCTTCACATGCGGCGGCCGAGGCCGCAAGTCCTTCGAGTGTACCAACAAGCATACCATGATCCTCAACGACGATGGTACATACGACTCCATGAGTGAAGGCGAAATGGAAGCCCTTGAGAATGTGGCTATGCACCGACAAGTGAATGAAGATGAAGACGACCAAGTCTTTTGCGATGAAGATTCGAGTCCCACGGTCGTTGTCTCCAAGGTCTTGACACTTCAACATCAACAAGAGGAAGACCAAAGATGCCATATCTTCCACACCAAGGCGGGCATTAATAGAAGGCCCGTGAAGGTCATCATCAATGGAGGAAGTTGCCATAACTTGGCAAGTGAAGAACTATGCTTCAAGCTCCAATTGGTCAAGATGAAGCACCCACATCCCTACAAGGTCTAATGGCTTAGCGACTCCGGCATAATTAAAGTGGAACACATGGTCCAAGTCTCCTTCAAGATTGGAGCATACGAAGACACATTGAAGTGTGACATTGTTCCTATGTCAGTTTGCCACCTCCTACTTGGACGACCTTGGCAATTTGACCACGGAGTCATCCACAATGGTTGAACCAATCACTATAGATTCAAGAAGAAAGTGAAGGAGTATGTGCTATGACCTATGTCTCCAAGCCATGTGATCACCGACAAGCAAGCTGCCAACCATCATGGAGAAAATAGTGAGAGAAAACCACCAAAGAGAGAGTGAGCGCCACAAGCCCAAATTGAGTGCCTCCATGATGAGTGACAAGAAGAACCTAGTGCTATTCGATACCAAAAGTGAGATGAGAGAAGTGTGTGAGAACCTATTATGTAAGGACAAGGCACCTCAAACTAACACCTCTCACAATCTACCTTTAGTGTTATCTTCTCTATTGTAGGAATTCCAAGATGTATTGCCCGATGAGCTACCTCCGGGTATACCTCCTCTCCGAGGCATCGAACACCGCATCGACCTCATCCCCGGAGAACCTCTTCCTAACAAGGATCCCTACCACGTCAACCCCGAGGAAACCAAGGAGATCCAACGGCAAGTACAACAACTCATCGACAACGGCCATGTACGAGAAAGTTTGAGCCCATGTGCCATACCGGTAATACTTGTTCCCAAGAAAGATGATACATATCGCATGTGTTCTGATTTTTGTCCTATCAATGCTATCACTGTTAGATATTGCTACCCCATTCCACGCTTAGACGACATGCTAGATGAGCTTAGTGGAGCCAAAATTTTCTCAAAATTAATCTTAAAAGTGGCTACTACCAAATACGCATCCAAGAAGGTGATGAATGGAAAACCACTTTAAAAACCAAGTTTGGCTTGTATCAATGGTTGGTCATACCAATGTGTTTATCCGAAGCACCCGGGACATTTATGCCTGTGATGCATTTTGTTCTTCGCTCATACATTGGCGTATTTGTTGTGGTCTATTTTGACAATATTCTTGTTTTTAGAAAATCTCTCAAAGATCATGTCACCCAGCTTAGAAATGTTTTGCAAACTCTTAAAAAGCGCCTTTATGCTAATATGGACAAATGTCATTTTGGTGTTGAAGCTTGTTTTCTTGGGTTTCGTCGTGTCTTCTAAGGGTGTTCATGTAGATGAATCTAAGATCAGTGCTATTAATATTTGGTCTCAACCAACCAACTTGCAACAAGTGCGAAGTTTCGTTGGCCTAGTCGGATTCTATCGTAGATTCGTTAAGGACTTTAGCACTATTGCATCCCCTTTGCATGCTTTGAGTAAGAAAAATGCACCATTTGTTTGGGGACCATCCCAAGATACTGCATTTAATGAGCTTAAGAATTTTCGTACATGTTCCCCTTTGCTTGCATTACCCAACTTTGATAAACCATTTGAAATACATTACGATGCCAGAGGTTATGGCATAGGAGATGTGTTGATGCAAGGGAAACACCCCATAACTTACTTTAGTGAAAAACTTTCCGGAGCACAACTTAATTACCCCATCTATGAAAAAGGGCTATATGCTTTAGTTTGAGTCTTGCATGTTTGGGAGCATTATCTCCGCTCTGATAAGTTTATTCTCCTCACCGATAATGAAACACTTAAGTACCTTAAGGGTCAAACTAAGTTGAACAAGTGTCATGCTAGGTGGAGTGAATTCATTGAGTCATTTCCATATGTCATCAAGTACATCAAAGGTAAGGAAAATGTTGTGGCGGATGCGCTTTCTCGTAGATGCATGCTTTTTACTGAGTGCGTGCTACGAACTATGTATCCAAGTCAAGTAATCGCCGACAAGCAAGCCACCCATAATGGAGAAAATAGTGAGAGAGTGAGCCACCCATGAGGGAATGAGAACCACAAGCCAAATATGAGTGCCTCCATGATGAGTGACAAGAAAAACCTAGTGTTATTCTCTACCAAAAGTGAGATGAGAGAAGTGTGTGAGAACCCATAAAGTGTTAGCCACTATGTCCTTTTGTACAAGGACGAGGAAACAAAAACTAACACCTCTCACAATCTATGTTTAGTGTTATCTTCTTTATTGCAGGAATTCCAAGATGTATTCCCCGATGATCTACCTCCGGGACTACCTCCTTTTCGAGGCATCGAACACCGCATCGACCTCATCCCCGAAGAACCTCTTCCTAACAAGGCTCCCTACCACGTCAACCCCGAGGAAACCAACGAGATCCAATGACAAGTTGATGTAGGGTAGAGACCCTAATCGCCCGATCTTTCATGAAAGGAGCGGATCCCGGGGAAATCACGAAGAACACGGGGAAGAACGGAAGGAAAATACAAGAGGAAATCACTAAACCGACATGAATAAGTCACACATGGGCTAGATCCTCGAGTACATAGAACGATACACAAATCCACGGACAACTCGAGATGATACACGGTAACCGGTTCTTCTCCGTGATGAGGTCTTGAAGCCACAAGGGGATCTTCCCGTAAAGGGGGCTTGAATCCGCTTGGGGGATCTTCTCCGGTGGAGGCTCGAATCTCCGAGGAGAAGGTAACCAAGTGGATGAGCAAAGCTCTCTCACAAATATGAGCTAAACATTTGCTAACCCTAGAAAGGAGGTGGGAGAGGTCTATTTATAGTCTAAGTGCAAATGGGGGCGAAAGTAGGTGTACATGGGCCTCGGGCCCGAATCTAGACGCAGCCAGGTACCGGACGTCCGCTGGTGGCCGTTCGTCCGGTGGCTCAGGAGTGGCCGGACGTCCAGTGTCCTTCGGACGTCCGCTGGTTCTGCTCTATGATGGGGATGCTAGACATCCAGAAATGTCGGACTTCCGCTGATGTTGGTTCAGATGCTGGTGCGCCGGTCGTCCGGTCCGGACCGGACGTCCGCTCGTTTGCTTCGGGTGCCGGGGCACCGGTCGTCCGGTCTGGACCGGACGTCCGCTCGCTGGGGCTCGGCTGATGCTTCTCGCGCCGGACGTCTGGTCCCGGCCGGTCGTCCGGTGGCTGGGAATTTTCCTTTAGCCTTCCTTCCTCTCCGTTTTCTCGTCCATCTTCCTCTTCTTCTTGTCCCTGCTCCTTAGCTTCTCCATGGTACCTAAGTATGCACAAAGTGTCCATATGAGGTAGTATCCATGCTTCATGTGCATCGAAGTGGAATTGTGAGAGGAGAGATGTCACCTCTGTTTCAAGAGCTCTTGCATGTGATCGAGTCATGGGTCCACTAGGCACTTGATGAGACGATGGTAGGTCCATGGGGATGACATTGGGATGATCCGCATCATCTCCCCTCCCTTGGGGAAGATCCGACCTCGGATCGAAATCCTCATCACCATGGTATGGGGAGAGATCTTTGACGTTGAAGATGTCGCTCACGGAGTACTTGTCACGTGGGATGTTGATCTTGTATGCATTGTTGTTGTAACATGCAAGCACCTTGAAGGTTCCATCCGCTCGTGGTCGAAGCTTGGACTTGCGTTCTTGTGGAAAGCGGTCCTTGCGAAGGTGTAGCCACACGAGATCACCAATGTTGAAGACCATAGGTTGCTTGTTGAAGTTGAGCTTGGTCGCAAGGCGTTGAACTTGGCGCTCGATGGTGTTTCTTGTATCTTCATGCACCTTCTTAAGATGTGTCACACGCGCACTTGTGTCCAAATTGATGCGCTCTTGGAGTGGTAGAGGAAGAATGTCCAATGGTGAGAATGGGTTGAATCCGTAAACAACCTCGAAAGGAGACTTGGCGGTTGTTGAGTGTCTTGCTCGGTTGTAGGCGAACTCGGCGATAGGTAGGCACTCCTCCCACTCCTTGATGTTCTTCTTGATGAGTACTCGAAGTAGAGCGGAGAGTGTGCGGTTTGTCACCTCCATTTGGCCGTCGGTTTGAGGACGGTACACCGTGGAGAAGACTAGCTTGATTCCGAGCTTGGCGCATAGGGTCTTCCAAAAGTAGCTAAGGAACTTGACGTCGCGGTTCGAGACAATTGTCTTTGGCACACCATGGAGACGCAATATTTCCCTACAAAAGAGATTAGCAACATGTGAAGCATCGTCTATCTTGTGACAACCAATAAAATGTGGCATTTTGGAGAAACGGTCCACAACGACAAATATGGAGTCTTTTCCATTTCGAGTTCTAAGCAAACCAAGTACAAAGTCCATGCTAATGTCTTCCCAAGGTTGGTAAGGAATTGGTAAAGGCATATAGAGACCATGAGATTGAGCTTTCGACTTAGCTTTGTGACATGTAGAACACCGGTTGGTGAAACGATTGACGTCCCGAAACATCTTTGGCCAAAAGTAGCTCTTTGAGAGCGTGGCAAACGTCTTGTCGCGTCCGAAGTGTCCCATTAAGCCTCCTCCATGCGATTCCTGCAAAAGCAACAAACGAAGAGATGACTCGAGGATGCAAAGTTTGTTAGCTCTCATAAGATAGCCGTCTTTGATGTAATAGCGTTCCCAAAATGTATTCAACAAACACTTGGCACAAGGAGTAGCAAAAGTTGCATCATGCTCATACAAGTCTTTGATATGCTCGAAACCAATGACATCTAACTCAAGTTGCGTGACAAGCATGCAAATGCGGGAAAGGGCATCCGCTACAATGTTTTCTTTACCCTTGATGTACATGATGACATAGGGAAAAGACTCAATGAATTCACTCCATTTAGCATGACGCTTGTTCAACTTAGTTTGACCTTTAAGATACTTGAGAGTCTCATGATCGGTATGAATGATAAACTCATGGGGACGAAGGTGATGTTCCCATTCATGTAAAATGCGGACTAAAGCATATAGCTCTTTGTCATAGATGGGATAGTTGAGTTGCGCTCCGGAAAGTTTCTCACTAAAGTAAGCTATGGGGCACTTCTCTTGCGTTAACACACCTCCTAGGCCATTACCGCTAGCATCGCAATGAATCTCAAAAGGCTTGTCGAAGTTGGGTAAAGCAAGCACGGGAGCATGAGTAAGAAATTTTTTAAGATCATTAAATGCGGTATCTTGGGATGGTCCTCAAACAAACGGCGCATTATTCTTGCTCAAAGCATGCAAAGGCGAAGCAATGGTGTTAAAATCCTTCACAAAGCGACGATAGAAACCTACAAGACCAAGGAAACTACGCACTTGATGCAAGTTGGTTGGTTGCGGCCAAGTCTTAATAGCATTGATCTTGGACTCATCTACATGAACACCCTTAGAAGAGATAACAAAACCCAAGAAAACAAGCTTATCAACACCAAAAAGGCATTTCTCCATATTAGCATAGAGGCGCACTTTCCTAAGAGTTTGCAAAACGGTGCGGACATGTGTGACATGCTCTTTGATAGATTTGCTAAACACAAGAATGTCATCGAAGTAAACCACAACAAATATACCAATGTAAGGGCGAAAGACATGATTCATAAGGCGCATAAAAGTGCCTGGTGCTTCCGAGAGACCCATACGCATGACTAACCACTCATACAAACCAAACTTGGTTTTGAAGGCGGTTTTCCATTCATCGCCCTCTTGTATGCGAATTTGATAGTAACCACTCTTAAGATCAATTTTGGAAAATATAGTGGCACCACTAAGCTCATCTAGCATATCATCTAGGCGTGGAATGTGATACCTATAACGAACGGTGATAGCATTGATAGGTCTATAATCGGAGCACATGCGAAAACTACCGTCACGTTTTGGCACAAGAATGACCGGTACGGCACAAGGGCTCAAACTTTCACGCACATGTCCATGGTCTATGAGATGCTTTACTTGCCTTTGAATTTCTTTGGTTTCTTTGGGGTTGACGCGGTAGGGAGCTTTGTTCGGAAGTGGTGCTCCAGGGATGAGGTCGATGCGGTGCTCAATGCCTCGTAGTGGAGGTAGTCCCGGAGGTAGCTCATCAGGGAAAACATCTTGAAATTCCTGCAAAAGAGAAGACAACACTAGAGGAAGAGTGTGAGAAGTGTTAGTT
The DNA here is from genome assembly GCF_002162155.2 of Triticum dicoccoides. Taxonomy (NCBI): domain Eukaryota; kingdom Viridiplantae; phylum Streptophyta; class Magnoliopsida; order Poales; family Poaceae; genus Triticum; species Triticum dicoccoides. The sequence goes on from NC_041382.1 coordinate 373,393,994, forward strand.
TGTGGTGCATTGTCCTTGCACACGAGGACGTATTGTAGGACACTAGATGGGTTCTCACACACTTCTCTCATCTCACGTTTGGTGGCAAATAGAACTAGGTTCTTGTTTTCTCTCATCGTGGAGGCACTCAATTTGGGCTTGTGGCGCTCACTCTCTTTTTGGTGGCTCACTCTCTCACCATTCTCTCCATGATGGGTGGCTTGCTTATCAGCGATCACTTGGCTTGGAGACATAAGTCGTAACACAAACTCCATTCCGTGCATCTTGAAGCTATAGTGGTTTGTACGCCCATTGTGGACGACTCCCCTATCGAATTGCCATGGCCGTCCAAGGAGAAGAGGACAACGATCATTGGGATGACGTCGCACTCCAAGGTGTCTTCGTAGGCGCCGATCTTGAAGGAGACTTGCACTCGGTGCTCGACTTGGATGGTACCGGAGTCACTAAGCCATTGCACTTTGTATGGATGTGGATGCTTCGTCTTGGGCAATTGGAGCTTGGAGCAAAGTTCTTCACTTGCGAGATTGTGACAACTCCCTCCATCGATGATGACCTTGACGGATCGTCCATTGATGCCGGCCTTGGTGTGGAATATGTGGCATCGTTGGTCTTCCTCTTGGTGATGTTGGAGAGTCAAGACTTTGGAGACAACAAGTGCGGGGCTTGGGTCTTCATCACAAAAGACTTGTTATTCTTCATTGTTCACTTGGCGGTGCATGGCGACTTGCTCAAGGGCTTCCATTTCTCCTTCGCTCATGGAATCATAAGTGCCATCGTCGTTGAAGATCATGGTGCGCTTGTCGGTGCCCTCATAGGACTTGTGGCCTCGGTCGCCGCAAGTGAAACACTTGAGGGAACTCGTCTTGACGGTCTCATCGGTAGGGGTTGATGATGATGAAGCTCTCATTTTGAAGTTGCTTGTATTAGGATTGCTTGTTTTTGGCGAAGCTTTCTTGGAAGTCGACTTGTCGATGTTGGAAGTAGGAGGTCTTGTAGTCGGTGTTGGAGTCATTGAAGCTTGGTTATTGGGGAAGCCGTAGGACTTGGATGAGAACTTGGCATACTTGAAGTCATCTTGCACTTGGCGTTCCGCTTTGGTATCTTGGTGCACTAGCTTGATGAGATTTGAGTATGGTTGGAAGTCATCTATCTTCTTGATAGGATGATTGAGTCCATTCAAGAAACGTGCCATTGTTTGCTCATCATCTTCTGTCACATTGGCTCTTATCATAGCAATCTCCATCTCCTTCTAGTATTCTTCAACGCTCTTGGTTCCTTGCTTGAGTTGTTGGAGTTTCTTGAAGAGCTCATGGTTGTAGTAGGTAGGCACGAAGCATGCTCTCATGACATCCTTCATTTGTGCCCAAGTAGTGATGGGTGGTTCACCTCTTGCCTCGCGGCGCACTATGATTTGTTCCCACCAAAAGAGGACATAGTCTTGGAACTCAAGGGATGCCATCGCGATCTTCTTCTCTTCTTCATAATTGTGCAAACGGAAGATCTTGTCAACTTTCAATGCCCATTAAAGGTATTCTTCGGGATCATTGCTTCCGTTGAAATTGGGCATGGTGAACTTGAGCTTGCCGTAGCGTTTCTCTTCATTGTGTTGGGGTCGGGGTGATGACGCCCACGTTGTAGATGATTGTTCAACTCGTGGTGTTCTTGATGTGGAGGGTTGTCAACCTTGTGTTGCTCTTGTCGCAGAGGATTCCGATTGTCGTCATGCTCTTGATGAACTTGATGGTCTTGGCGAGCTTGAGGAGGAGCGCGTCGAGCTCAAGGAGGAACGAGACGATGCATGCGAGCTTGAAATCATCGTTCTTGAATTTCTTCGTGAAGTGCTTCCTCTTGTTCACGGGCTTGTCGGCCTCGGTCGGCAACGGCTCGACTCGCATCGCGTAGAGCTTGTTGCGCCTCAAGTGCTTGAGTGTCACAGAGTTGTTGTTGAGCCTCGGCAGCTTGTGCATTTTGGTGTAGACGCGCACGTTCTTCCTCTTCATGTTGGCGTTGTTGTTGCCGTTCTCGAGCTAGCGCAAAGGCTTCTTCGGCTTGACGTCGTCGATGTTCTTGCGAGTCGGTGTCTCGAAGTGGATTGAGGTTTGTTTGACGCTCGTTGTGTGCGGCACGTCGAAGAGTGTTTGAAGACGGTGTACTTGAGCCGGAGAGGGTAAAGTCGGAATGGCGACTTGAACAGCTCCTTCTTGAAGTGGAAGAAGAGCGGTTGAGCAACAAAGCATGAATCTCGTCCATCCTTGCGTGCTTATCTTGCTTCTGATCGTCGAACTTGTGGTCGAAGTAGTCCCTTGTACGTTGTTCGGAAAGTCGCAAGTCGGCCGCAAGGTTGTCGATGCGTTCACTCATAGCTTGTTGCTCTTGATGCAAAGCACGTTGTGCACCAAAGAGGTGACTCTTGGTGACGAAGGAGTTCATGTCATCGTCTTGCTCCATGAAGAGTGGGTTGGTAGAAGTACTTGGCCTATCCATCATTCCAAGACAAATGTGAGTGGTAGAAAGAGAAGAACGAATACCAAATGTACCTTGACCGAAGTTGAAAGTGAATCGATGATCACTCCAATGTAGGACAAGGAAATAGCCCAATTGGTACAAATTCTTGTCGGTTTCTCACACCTACACAAGTAAAAGCTTATGGTGGAGCTTGGTTAGGATGGTGGCACAATTTTTAATGTGAATGTAAGCAAGATTCAATAATGTTGGAGAAGATTCGCAAGATGCAATGTAAAAAGTAGACCAAGCATATACGGTACACGGAAACACACGCGCAAAAAGATAAGTGGGGTTGTGCAACCAAGGGTGAGCCAAAATGTGGGATCCACAAAAATGCTCTTGTTGCACAACACTAGAGAGACGCTAGCACGATTGCATAATAGGCGGATACAAGAACTTGTGCATGACCTACTTAGCAAAAATGCAACGATTTTTATCCCAAATATGTTTAATGCAAGGTGTTGCTATGATATGATCCAAGATGATCGAGTATGACAATCTTAATGTTGTATGATGCTATGGTTCTTGCTTAAAAGCTCTTTGCTTATCTTTCCTCTTTGCTTAAAAGCTTGGTTGGCTCTTTGATGTTTGAGCTCTTTTCTCATGCAATGCTTGACGAACCAAGATAGCAAGTGAGTATGCGATGACAACTTTGTGACACAAGAGATGATACCAATATAGGCAAGAATTATGTATGTATGGATGCTATGGGAAGTATGATCACTAATGTGCACAAGTCTCGTTGCCGGCAATACTCAATGACTAGTCTCGATGGGTAAGCAACGCAAAGGAGTAAGGCTATGATGGCTATCAATGTAATGGCAAGAGTGATATGTCCAATACCAAGATGAGGTTACCGGTCTTGCTTCCGGTATGGTGTCAAAATGGTGGCACGAATACCAAGTCGTAGTCGAGGTGGTCGTTGTTGATGACGCGTCCGTGGCGAAAATGAGCGGTGGTGTTGTCGATGTCGAACCATAGCTAGATAGCCGAACCACAAAAGGATACGGTACCGCAACTCAAATTCTCAAAACCTCAAAGTAGCAATTGGTAGAGTGGGTAGCAGGTAAGTGGTGGTCTGGGTTGGGATATTGGAAAGGTTTGCGGGAGTCGGTGGTGGTGTAGCGGATGATGTGGTGGAAGCCTCAAACAACAATTTGAGCGAAATCAGTTTCAGAGCAGCGGTCGTCCAAAAATGGACGGATGTCCGGTAGCCGGACGTCCGGTAGGTTCGAAAATCCGCTAATTTCAGCTCGGTTTAGAGGTTCCAGTTGTCCGGTAAGGTCGGACGTCCGGTGCTTCCAGGGTCGTCGGACGTCTGGTAAGTTGCGATCATCCGGTGGGTCGTGGTCAAAATTGATATGATTTCGTGGATTTTGGATGGATTTCGAGGTGGATATAGTGGGGGATGGCTAGATCCACTTGCAACACAACAAATTCATGGATCAAAACCAACAAAACATCATCAAACTCACATAACACAAGAAAACTTTTGGGGCTATTTTTGTGGGGATTTTCGGATTAGGACAGAAAACACAAAATCAAGCTAGAAAACAAAGAGGGGGCTCCGAAATCATGACCAACCTTGCTCTAGATACCAAGATGATGTAGAGTAGAGACCCTAATCGCCCGATCTTTCACGAAAGGAGCGGATCCCGGGGAAATCATGAAGAACACGGGGAAAAACGGAAGGAAAACACAAGAGGAAATCACTAAACCGACATGAATAACTCACATATGGGCTAGATCCTCGAGTACATAGAACGATACACGAATCCACAGACAACTAGGGACGATACACGGTAACCGGTTCTTCTCCGTGAGGAGGTCTTGAATCCACAAGGGGATCTTCCCGTAAAGGGGGCTTGAATCCGCTTGGGGGATCTTCTCCAGTGGAGGCTCGAATCTCCGAGGAGAAGGTAACCAAGTGGATGAGCAAAGCTCTCTCACAAATATGAGCTAAACATTTGCTATCCCTAGAAAGGAGGTGGGAGAGGTCTATTTATAGTCTAAGTGCAAATGGGGGCGAAAGTAGGGGTACATGGGCCTCGGGCCCGAATCTGGACGTAGCCAGGTACCGGACGTCCGCTGGTGGCCGGTCGTCCGGTGGCTCAGGAGTGGCCGGTCGTCCGGTGTCCTCCGGACGTCCGCTGGTTCTGCTCTGTGATGGGGGTGCCGGACGTCCGGAAACGTCGGACTTCCGCTGATGTTGGTTCGGATGCCGGTGCGCCGGTCGTCAGTCCGGACCGGACGTCCGCTCATTTGCTTCGCGTGCCGGGCCACCGGTCATCCGGTCAGGACCGGACATCCGCTCGCTGGGGCTCGGCTGATGCTTCAGGCGCCGGACGTCCGCTCCCGGCCGGTCGTCCGGTGGCTGGGAATTTTCCTTTAGCCTTCCTTCCTCTCCGTCTTCTCGTCCATCTTCCTCTTCTTCTTGTCCCTGCTCCTTAGCTTCTCCATGGTACGTGAGTATGCACAAAGTGTCCATATTAGGTAGTAGCCATGCTTCATGTGCATCGAAGTGGAATTGTGAGAGGAGAGATGTCACCTCGGTATCAAGAGCTCTTGCACGTGATCGAGTCATGAGTCCACTAGGCACTTGATGAGACGACGGTAGGTCCATGGGGATGACCTTGAGATGCTCCGCATCACAAGTACAACAACTCATCGACAACGGCCATGTACGAGAAAGCTTGAGCCCATGTGCCGTACCGGTAATCCTTGTTCCCAAGAAAGATGGTACATATCACATGTGTTCTGATTGACATCCCATGAATGCTATCACCATTCACTATCGTTACCCCATTTCATGCCTAGATGATATGCTAGATGAGCTTAGCGGATCCACCATTTTCTCTAAGATTGATCTTAAGTGTGGCTATTACCAAATTCGCATCCAAAAGGGTGATGAATGGAAAACTGCTTTTAAAACCAAGTTTGGATTGTATGAATGGTTGTTCATGCCAATGGGCTTATCCGAAGCACCCAACACTTTTATGCGAGTGATGCATTTTGTTCTCCGTCCATACATTTTGGTCATGCAATGGTCAACTTTGACGATATTCTTGTGTTTAGCAAATCTCTCAAAGATCATGTCACCCATCTTAGAACCATGTTGGAAACCCTTCGGAAAGAGCGCCTTTATGCTAATATGGACAAATGCATTTTTGTCATTGATAAGCTTGTTTTCTTGGGTTTCATTGTGTCTTCTAACCGTATTCATGTAGATGAATCTAAGATCAGTGCTAATAAAACTTGGCCCCAACCAACAAATTTGCGACAAGTGCGAAGTTTTCTTTGTTTAGCCGGTTCCTACTGAGGATTTGTGAATAATTTTAGCACCATCGCTTTACCTTTGCATGCCTTGAGTAAGAAAAATGCACCCTTTGTTTGGGGACCATCTCAAGATACCACATTCAATGAGCTTAAGAATTTGCTTACACATGCTCCTTTGCTTGCATTACCCAACTTTGATAAACCATTTGAGATACATTGTGATGCTAGCGGTTATGGCTTTGGAGGTGTTTTAATTCAAGAGAAGCGCCCCATAGTTTACTTTAGTGAGAAAATTTCCGGAGCACAACTCAATTACCCCATATATGAGAAAGGGCTATATGCTTTAGTGAGAGTCCTGCATGTTTGGCAGCATTATCTCCATCCTCATGAGTTCATTCTCCACACTGACCATGAAACACTTAAATACCTTAAGGGTCAAACTAAGTTGAACAAACGTCATGCTAAGTGGAGTGAATTCATTGAGTCATTTCCTTAGGTCATCAAGTACATCAAATGCAAAGAGAATGTTGTGGCGGATGCGCTTCCCCTTGATGCATGCTTGTTACCCAACTTGAATTGAATGTAATTGGCTTTGAGCTCATAAAAGACTTGTATCAGCATGATCCTACTTTTGCTATTACATATGCCAAATGTTTGACGCATACATCTTGGGAATGCTATTACATAAAAGATGATTATCTTATGAGAGCTAAAAAACTATGTATCCCCAATTATTCTCATTGTTTGTTACTTTTGCAAGAATCTGATGGAGGAGGACTTATGGGACACTTCGGACGCGACATGACATTTGCCACCCTCTTGGAGAACTACTTTTGGCCCAAGATGTTCCGTGACGTCTCACGTTACACCAACCGATGCTCTACATGTCGAAAAGCTAAGTCTAAAGCGCAATCCCATGGTCTAATATGCCACTCAAATTCCGTATCACTCATGGGAAGATATTAGTATGGACCTTGTGATTGGTTTGCCTAGAACTCAAAATGGCAAAGATTCTATATTTGTTGTTGTGGGCCATTTCTCTAAAATGGGTCATTTTAGCCCATGCAACAAGATAGATGATGATTCACATGCTGCAAATCTTTTTTGTAGGGAAATCTTGCGCCTACATGGAGTGCCAAAGACGATTGTCTCGGACCGTGATGTCAAGTTCCTAAGCCACTTTTGGAAGACCTTATGCGCCAAGCTCGGAATTAGCTCTTGTTCTCATTGGCATACCATCCTCAAACCGACGGCCAAATGGAGGTCACGAACTGGACACTATCTACCCTCTTACACGTGTTGATCAATGAAATTGCAACTAATCCCCGGGTGGTTTTGGTAATTCATAACAACATATAGCTCATTGAACTAATATCCATTCAAATTGAATATTTCAGAAAGTTCAATGATTGGCATGGCATGGACTAGAGATGTGGACCCCTCAAAATGCTAAGGACAAATATTAGCAAAAGTTCAAGACTCTTCATTTCTATTTTAGTGATCCAAGATCAAATTGAGTCCATAGGAAAAGCCAATACTATTAAAAGGGATGAGGTGTTGCTTAATGGTCTACTTGCTCAAAATGCTTAGTGATACGCTCCAAAGCCCTCAACAACTTTCTCAATTCCAAATATGTCCAAAACCTAAAGTCAAACTCGGCCCCACCGATTTGATCTATCTGGCACCATCGAGTTCCTTTGACATAGCCACTGCCAGAAAACCTAATCAGTTCAGTCTCACCGAGATGGGATTGCAAACTCTCTGTTTCCCTTTGTAACATTTCGGTCTGACCGAAATGAGCGATCGGTCCCACCGAGTTCACAATGCAGACTCTCTGTTTCGCTTCATAACGTTTCGGTCTTACCGAGATGAGCGATCGGTCCCATCGAGTTTGCCAGGCCAACTCTTTGTTTGCTCATTGGAGAAATCGGTCTCACCGAGTTCATGCAATCGGTCACACCTAGCGCGGTCCCACCGAGTTTATCATGTCGGTCCCACCGAGAATCCTAACGTTCACATTTTTGAACTAAATCGGTCTCACCAAGTTCACCTATTCGGTCTGTCCGAGTTGGCTCAAATGTGTGTAACGGTCAGATTTTGTGTGGAGGCTATATATACCCCTCCACCCCCTTCTCTATTCAAGAGAGAGCCATCAGAACGTTCCTACACTTCGACTACTCATTTTCTGAGAGAGAACCACCTACTCATGTGTTGAGACCAAAACAATCCAATCCAACCACAAGAATCTTGATCTCTAGACTTCCCCAAGTTGCTTTCCACTCAAATCATCTTTCCACCATAGAGAAATCTGTGAAAGAGAGTTGAATGTTGGGGAGACTATCATTTGAAGAAAAAGAGCAAGGAGTTCATCATCATCACACCATCTATTACCTTTTGGAGATTGGTGTCTCCTAGATTGGTTAGGTGTCACTTGGGAGCCTCCAACAAGATTGTGGAGTTGAACCAAGGAGTTTGCAAGGGCAAGGAGATCGCCTACTTCGTGAAGATCTACCCAAGTGAGACAAGTCCTTCGTGGGTGATGACCATGGTGGGATAGACAAGGTTGCTTCTTCGTGGACCCTTCATGGGTGGAGCCCTCCGTGGACTCGCACAACCATTACCTTTCGTGGGTTGAAGTCTCCATCAACATGGACGTACGATAGCACCACCTATCGGAACCACGCCAAAAATCTTCGTGTCTACATTGTGTTTGCCTTCTCCAAACCCTTCCCTTTACCTTCACATGCAATATTTTACTTTCCGCTGCTACACTCTTAGAATTGCATGTGTAGGTTGATTGCTTGACTTGTGCTAAGTTGCTAAAATCTGCCAAGACTTAAAATTGGGAAAAGGCTAGATTTTTAGTTGGTCAAGTAGTCTAGTCACCCCCCTCTAGACCTACTTTCGATCCTAGAATCAAGAAGGACATCAAGGAGTGGGAAGAGTACCTACCCATCGCCTAGTACACCTACAATCGCGCGAGACACTCTGCTATCGGCAAGTCCCCCTACGAGGTTGTCTACGGCTTCAACCCGTTGTCCCCATTGGACATTCTACCTCTTCCACTACAAGAGCGCATCAACATGGACGCGAGTGCATGAGTGAGCTACCTCAAGAAGATGCATGAAGATACAAGGCACACCATCGAGCGCCAAGTACAATGACTCGCGACCAAGCTCAACATGAACAACCAACCCATGAAACTCAACATTGGAGATCTTGTATGGCTATACCTTCAGGAGCGCTTCCCCAACAAACACAAGTCCAAGCTACGACCATGAGCCGCTGGACCCTTCAAACTACTCGAGCGCTACAACAACAATGCGTACAAGATCGACTTACCACACGACAAGTACTCCATGAGTGATATCTTCAACGTCAAAGATCTCTCTCCCTACCATGGTGATGAGGATTTCAATCCAAGGCCAGATCTATCCCAAGGGCGGGGGGAGATGATGTGGAGCATCCTATGGTCATCCCCATGGACCAACCTACATCTCCCACGACACCACTTGGACCAATGACAAGAGCTTGAGCAAAGGCTATCCAAGATAAGGTGAACTTGCTCCTCTCCGAACTACCACTTTCTACATATGAGACATGGCTACTACCTCAAGCCGAGACCCTATGTGTGATCAGGTACTTGGAGGAAATCCATGGGACAGCTACACCCGACGGACAAGACGACGAGGACACCAAGTACAATGACCAAGAGGAAAAGCTCCCAGGAATCTACAGCCACCGGACGACCGGTACTTGTCGGATGTTCGATGCCTGGGGGCTCCAATCAGCCAGCCGAATCCCAGCCTGCGCACGGTTCAGCGGCTGGATGACCAACACCGACCGTGCATCTGACATGCTCCAGCCCCTAGACGACCGACACCACCATCACAAAACCAAAATGTCAAAAGTATGGAGACAACCAAACGACCGATGCCCCGGATGACCGACGCCCCGGACGTCTGTCGCCGTCTAGAAGTCCGACGTAGACCATCCCGAGCCAACACGTCGGACTTCCAGACGACCGGACCCTCATGAGCCATCGGACGACCGGTAGCTGTCGGACGTCCGATGCCTGTGTGTTGATAGTGTGTTGGGCTGAGGCCCATGTACCCCTTCGTCCGCTTGGACTATATAAACTCCTCCTCCTCCCTCTTTCTAGGGTTAGCAAAGGATTAGCTCATTTGAGAGATAAAGCTTTGCTCATCCAACTGATACCTTCTCCATTGGAGTTCACGACCTCTACGGAGAAGATGCCCCAAGTGGATTCAAGACCCCATCATGGGAAGACCCTCAAGACCTCCTCACGGAGAAGACCTTTTGTATCATCCTTTGTTGCATTTGAATCTTGTATCACTCTTTATGTTCATGGATCCAGCACATGTGTGATCGTTCCTCATTGATTTCAGTGTTTCCTCTCATTTCCCCTCACGTCTCCCCTCATGTTCTTCGTACGATCAGCTCCAATCCTGAAAGATCGGCCCTAGGGTTTCCACCCTACATCAGTTAGTGGATCCAGAAATGATATCATCGACATAAATTTGGGACACAAACAATTCACCATTAACTCTCTTAGTGAATAAAATTGGATCAATTTTACCAAACTCAAAACCCTTTTAAATGACAAACTTCGCTAAGCTTTTCTACCAAGCCCTGGGAGCTGGTTTGAGACCATTAAGATCTTTACAAAGTCTGTAAATATGATTCAGTTTTTAGGGTTCATAAAGACATGAGGTTGTTTAACATACACTTCCTCCTCAATTTCACCATTCAAGAAATCACTTTTATTTTCCACTTGATACAAAGTTACGTTACACCGATTAGCGTAAGCAAGAAGAATGCGATAGACTCAAGTCTAGCAATAGGGGCATATGTCTCACCATTGTCTGTACCTTCAACTTTTGTGTTGCCTTAAGCAACTATGCAAGCCTTGTTGCAACAACTTGTCCATCCACATATTTGTTGTTCTAGAATACCCATTTTGTCTGAATGACAGTTTGACTATCTTTGGGTTCTCAACTAAATATATACTTTGTTCCACCCGAAGTTATGGAGCTCTTCAAGCATAGCAATCACCCAATCCACATCCTCAAGTGTTCAGGCTGTTTTAATCCCTGGTCGAACAATCTAGGAGTTTCTTCGTAGCTTGGAGATCGATGATCACCCGTCGACATCTAGGGTTGGAGGGATGGAGGAGAGTAATTGGTACACGATACATAATAACTTAGTTCTTGACTTTGCAAATACTAATTTTGTAATTCGTTTTCTATGAATATCCAAGATGCTGCATACTTTTGATTACAAATCCCAATATAGGTTTCCATAACTTCGAAACAAAATGTCAAGTGGGAAAAATTATTTGTTGTATATAGAAAAAACAAGTTGAATGATTGAGCAACAAAAAAGGCCCAACAAAAAGACCATATGATAGCTTCTTTGTGTTCTAACATTCTTGTTAATACATTATCTTCATTTTTTATGGCAATACCTAGTGAACAAATATCTCCATCAGTAAAAGCCACTATGCTTGTAGAAAATGTATAGTGCATAATTAAAATTATAGGAGACTAGAAGGACTAATCTGGATCTTTCAATCTTGTATTGTTTAGATCATAACACAACAAAAGATGCAAGTTGTTTTTGACCAACGCCTGCTTGTTTATTAAATTATAAGCAAAATAACAATAAACTAAAATTTATTCATTATTACCATGTCAAAATAAAGTCACAACCTATAGGCGATTCGAATACATGCTTTGTAAAATTTAACATGTTCATACATTATCATGGGATCGACCAACTAGACCACCTAAACTTATGGCCTCTTTTAGTCAAATAAAAATGAGGAAATTTGTAGGAGTAAGAATTTCTCCTATAGGTTATTATTCATCCATTTGATTTGAAGGAATGGATCATAGGAAAATGTAGGTAATTTTCTTTTGGTTTGGGTTTCAAAAGAAGAGCATAGGATATTTATTATCATCTCAAATATATTTTCTACATGTTGTGCACATAGAACAAGATAAAAGCCATGAATTGCATTATATTTACTTAATATTACAACATTCATTTAATTTTTTATGGTTTATGTGTTTTCCTATTCCCGCATCAAACACCAAGTGCTCCAAACTGCTGCATTTTCACACCCCATCATTTTGCACTGGTAATGCTATCCTAATATAGTGTCATCCTATTATTGTGTATTTTGTAAGCATCCAAAACAAATGGTTCCTATGTATACAAAACAAATTGGACATAATAACATCATATTGTACGATACTCAAGGAGGAAGTAGCACAAGGGTTATTTCTAGCCATGATATCTTTGTCCAAAGGGCTATCTTTAGGCTTACCTCCCCCACATCCTCCAAACTTTTCTCCATATAGGTATCTCTCCATATATAGCTGAAAAAGGACATCCTACACCGATGCATGGTTGAATGGAGAGGACTCAAATGGTTCTTGGCCCTACACAAAATTAGACATAAGATAGAACTCCTCCTCCCACCCTCAGAATTCCATTGACGCGATGCGCCCTCCGCTGAGCTCAGCATAAGTTTATGAAGCATATGCCCAATGACATGCGAGACCTCGCAATATCGAGCTAACATAATTCTGGGACAAAGAGACAAAGAGAAAAGGAAACAAGTTATTGCCCCTTTGAGGAGGAAGTGAGAGAATTGGTTAACAAGGTTAACAAGGTTGCCAACCAATGTTCATTTTTGTTGCCATTGAGATTTGAGATTCGTAAGAGAGTAAGGATTCTAATCTAACATTTTTTATTTTGAAAAATTCATGTTTAGCTAATCATTTTTGTAGATTTCTTATGTAATTTCACAATCATATGATAGTATTTCCATTGAAAGATTTGCAGTGCATTATATTTCCGTAATTTGTAGATTCAAGGAGACTGCTTGGGCACGAGTAAGTAGAAAAGGGTAGTTCATAAAGGACATGAGCACAAAGATGAAGAAGGGGATCCTGAGGCCCTTCCGCTACTTCTCAAACATAATGGGTACATAATACTGAGTTATTTGTTAAACACAATCAGAGAAACTTTGACTTGCACATTTTATAATAACAAGTATGTAAAATCCCTTCTATAATTTCTTAACTCTAACATAAATTATTTCTCATACTAATATTGATAACTAGATGCTAAGGAACAAGAATTGCAAATTGGTTTCCCAACGGATGTGAAACATGTGGCACATATCGGATGGGATGGACCTAGTGTCCCAAACAAGGAGAAGGAGGCAGGAGCACCTAGTTGGGTAAGTTCAAGTCCTTCCTGGAAATAATTATCATAACGAGGTTAAGAATGAAATTCAAGGATTTTAACAAATATTTGTTTTGCAAGACTAACTATGAGAGTAATCATAATCCGCTAAAATTGGCTAATGTGAGTGCGAGTCAATGTGAATTGAACAACCAAACTTTGGTCGAAATGAAAGCATGCGACTTACATTTGCATGGCCACTCGCACTAGCCACATTCTCAAAAGGCTACCCTTTGTTGTCGTATGCATCATTGATTACACTAGGAAAGGTCACCTAAGGTACCACCAAACTATCCTACTATACACTTACGAGGGCATGTGTATGCTAACTGTGTACCCTCGATGCTATGATGCCAAACACAATTAACACAACATGTAGTCATTTATCAATGGTGCGGTAGGGGAGTGCTTGGATACCAAAGACGAGAAAGAGAAACTTGGAGGATACCTTGGGTCATGCTTTTTGAGGATATGTGACAATGTCAATTGCGCTAGGTTCTTGAAGACCAGCATAACAACGATATTAAATGTCTTTCGAGGGGTTCTACATATCCTGATGCAACAAGGGTGTAATGTATCGACTCGGTTATGCAAGAAACAGGGAATACCCAGGTAGTGCATAATTTTGGTATTAGTGTTTAATATGCTGCACCACAGAGGTTTCCTTTCAACCCTAAATGACTTTCGTTAGCATGTTCTTGAAAATACTTAATTTCAATGACTTCAATGTCCCAGACATCATTTGTTTCACATGAGCCAATATGAATCTTAACTTTTCTACACAAACCATAGTTATAATATTATTCCCCCATAGAAAGGCTAACAAATTATTTTTCCATACTAATATTGATTATTATACATCAATGGATGAGGCAGTGCGCGATTATATTACTATTATTATTCTATTTTCAAAACACAATTGGGAGGGAAAGTCAACTAGCTCGAATCCAATAAAATGTTTTTGATGAGTAGAACCAAAACAAGAAAATATTTTGATGTCGTTGATTTATTTGCAAGATCCCTTACCCATTTTGAAATGCAAATGGAAGAGAGGCAAGTGAAACCAATTAATGATTTTTTAATTGATGGACGGCATTATTGTGGTAAATGTTCTAAGTCTAGAGGAATCATTACATCAATGCATAGAAGAGCACATCATGAATTCAATCCGAATCTTCCTTCCAAGAATAAGGTGCTTAAGAAAGTAATCCTAGTTCGTATTCCGAGCTCACCTTTGGGGGTGCCTATACCATAAAATTTATTTTCATAGGAATCAAAAAGACAGATCATGTAGAATTGTGAGCATTGAATTCTACCATAATCGAGATGAATTTGTCTCATACACTATGGGCACGTGAGAAGAGATATATTTTATACCCCAAAGGGGCTATAGATGGCGCATCCGCTACCTTTGCGTGAATTAAGATATCTGATTTTGAAAGTAACAATTTAATTTGGACTTACCAGATGAAAGACTACCACTCAGCACCACTGGATTCAGCCTCATTTAGGAGTGATAGGGGAGGTTCTGCTGCCTCTAACCCATGGGCTTCTCAAGGTTAAATTCTAACCCTCTTACTTTCCATAATTTAATTACATGAAACCTTTCATAAAATTCATGTGCAACTTTAATTTAAGTGACCCGTTGATTAGAATATATTACCATTCAAATAATCTACCATCTTTATACAAAATGATGCAAAAACTAAAACTTCTTCTCTTTTGACGACAGAAATAGTTCTAGATGGAGCGGGCCTGGGAGATACCTCTTTCGGGGATACTAAAAGTGAAGCTGGTGGAATCGATGTCACTGTTGGTGACTCCCCTCCGTCCCCGGGCTCCCGCCGGTCAAGGCGAAACCGCTCTCGGGGTTCTGACACCTCCTCTATGGATGTCACAACAGGCAATACTGAGATCTTGGAGAAGAAGGAGAAGGCCAAGAAAGGCACCCGAAAGAATAGAAAGAAAGATAAGGACAAGGCAGCTGAGGACACTGCCGGTTCCACCTGTCAGGACCTCCCCGCAGTGCCCAAGAAGTCCAACCGCAGAAAAAACAAAGGAAGCTCCGAAGGAAGTGGTGGTGCATCGACCAAGGATGGTGGAGGTGGACCAGAGGTGGGCACAATACCGCTAACTCTGGTGGCCGACGAAGAAAAGGATCACGAATTGTAAACTGTTGACAGGCAAGCTGCTCTCATTTGGAGATGAAAGCATATGCTCGTTACGAGCTAGAGTACTTTGAGTTTAATTGGTTGGATCAAGTGGTGATTGATATATAATAAAGTACTCAAATCAAATGACACAAGCATGCAGGTGTTGAAGGTTACATGCTGTTTTAGCATTAACAGGAATGGGTTTGCACACCCTAACACAACTCTTTTCCTCTATTTTCTTTGTAATACTGATCATTTTTAAAACCCATTGTCCTGTTCCAGATATATATATATGATGTGTATTGCGTCTGATATGCCTCACCTGTGTTATATGTATGATATTTTGATGTACTGTGAAAGGACACAAAAGTCAATATGTAGACCGAAAGGTTGGTGCACAACTACCATGCACCATTATGCACACGCGAGTAAACTTGGATGTAGTGATTACTACGCGATTGGTTTGAAACCAGTCCAGGTTTTTTGGGGGGACACTATACAGTGCACTTTACAAGAGCTACATCAATCAACACATCTTGTTGAATAAAACAAGGGGATCACAATACCAAATAGCAGGAGTAAATGTACTAAATGTGTGTTTCACAAGTTTATGGGCTATGGAACGACCCAAATATTTACGTAGACTAGAATCTCCGTGCTTACCATGCCAGGCCCGGTATCAATTGATAACCCATACAGTTTACAATGAAATACTAGTTGATAGAGGCAAATGTGTCCGGTCTTTCAAGGACACGGTGGCTATCATTTTTGGTGGAGTAGACTGTGAGGATCCGACTACAAACATGTGAGAAGGTCGTGCCTTAGCAATCGCTAAACCAACTCCAAGAGGTTATTGACCATGCCAAAGCACGATCAACCTGACGACGATGTTCTATTTTCTACAAAAAACGAAGAACAAGCGAGAAAACTAAGACTGCTATCTATATATTGCGAATATAAGAGGAAAGCTTTATTAATCAAGGTGGGGTTCTGTGACGTCTTGGTCTGGTCGTTGAACACAAATGAAGTACGCAAAGTTGCAGCTATGGCAAACTTTAATCAAAACAAAACCCAAAGTATAAACGATGCCCTAAGGGTTGTATATATGGAGGAAGAGAGGGGGAATTTTGTGACCCCTTGGAGGAGGGGTCCGAAACCGGCCCTAACTCTGCTTCCCCACACATACAAACTCTAAAAATAGCCTATACTGAAGTATTTCGAAATTACATGGGCCTGACCACATAATAAGGTGAGGCAACACCTATAATAGCCTCTGGATGAAATTCATGAAGTGGCATCTTGTATATTTCGTCCAAGCCTTCATGCACTCATTATGGTGGCTTCAAAGTCCTGAAATCATCACTTGTAACTCTGTTCTCGTTCCCCCTTGCGCATCCCATCATCTCCATGCTTGATCTTGCTCCAATGTTCATCCTTCTTATCCAAGCTTGTCCCATCATTTGTAAGAAAGACAAATGTATCCAATTTAGGCAGCATCATATTCTCATGAACATTAGAATCATTACCAAGAAACAAAAGTACCTGGTAATTTAATTGGCGTGCACGATCTCTAGTAATTGGTCCAGTATGTATAGAAGCAGGGGCTATGGGTGTAACAATGGTATTGATGTCCTCATCATCCTCCACTTCTTGCAATGAACTCGTCCTCGACGAAAGCTCATCATCCTCACGCAAATAAGGCTTCAAAACTGCAATGTTAAAAGTGGGACTAACCCCAAAATCTGCAGGCAGCTCAAGTTTATATCCATTATCATATATTTTTGCTAACACCTTAAAAGGACCATTATCATGTGGAACTAGTATTGATTTGCGCAAATTAGTAAACCTTTCCTTACGCAAATGTAACCAAACAAGACCTCTTGGTGCAAAGACAACATGTTTCTACCTTTATCTCTAGCAAGTTTATATTTAGCATTCATACACTCAATGTTTTCCTTTGTTAACTCATGCATTTTTAAGATCAATTTAGCACGTTGTTTAGCATTCAAATTAACCTTCTCCGAAGATGGAAGAGGCAAAAAATCAGTAGGTGCATGAGGTAGGAAATCATACACAATTTCTAAAGGGGACATCTAATAAGGACATCAACACCATTGTTACACCCACATCCCATGCTGCTATATATACTGGACCAATTACTAGAGCTCGCGCACGCCTATTAAATTACCAGTTACTTTCGTTTCTTGGTGACAATTCTAATGTTCATGAGAGTATGATGCTCCCTAATTGGATACAATTGTATTTATTACTAATGAAGGGCCTATCATGCACAAGGGGATGAATACTGGAGCAGGATCAAGCATGGAGATGAAGGTGCACGCGAAGGGATCCTGAATGGCGTTTCTAGTGCATATTTTAGCACTTTGAAGCCTCTGTGATGACCTACAAGGACATGGACAAAATATACAAGATGCCCCTTCATAACTTTCATCCATAGCTTATATTATGTGCTGCACCACCTTATTTTTTGGCCAGGCCCATGTAATTTCCAAATACTTAAGTATAGGCTGTTTTTAGAGTCCGTATGTGTGAGGAAACAAAGTTAGGGTTGGTTTCAGATCCCTCCTACAAGGGGCCACAAAATCCCCCCTACTCCTACATATATACAACCCTTAGGGCGTCGTTTAGACTTTGGGGTTTGGTTTAGATTAAAAGTTCGCCATAGCTGCAACTTCGTGTACTTCGTTTGTGTTCAACGACCAGACTAAGATGTCATAGAACCCCACTTGATCCATCAAGTTTCCACTTTTATTCGCAATATCCAGATCGCAATTTCAGTTTCTTGCTTGTTCTTCGTTTGCTTGCAACCCTCGTGGTCAGGTCGATCATGCTCCGGCGTGGTCAATAACCTCTCGGAGTTGGTTTAGCGATTGCTAAGGCGCGACGTCCTCGCACATTCGTAGTGGGATCGTCAAAGTCTACTCCACCAAAAACGATAGCCACCATCTCATCGAAAGACGGGACGCCTTTGCCTCTACCAACATCTTAGTAGTAGAATGCAGCGAACGATTATAAGCATATTCAATATGAGGCAAGCATTTCTTACACATTTTTTTCTTATTCTTCAAAACAACCCTAAGCATGGTAGACAATGTTCTATTGACTACTTCAGTTTGTCCATCCGTTTGTGGGTTACTGGTAGAGGCAAAGGTGTCCCGATGTTTCGATGAGATGGTGGCTATCGTTTCTGTGGGAGTCGACCTTGACGATCCGACTACGAACGTGCGAGACGTCGCGCCTTAGCAATCACTAAACCAACTTCCGAGGAGTTATTGACCACGCCGAAGCACGATCAACCTAACCATGAGGGTCTATTTCCAGCAAGCAAACGAAGAACAAGCAAGAAACTGAGATTGCAATCTGGATATTGCGAATATAAGATGAAAGCTTTATTGATCAAGGTGGGGTTCTGTGACGTCTTGGTCTGGTCGTTGGACACAAACGAAGTACGCGAAGGTGCAGCTATGGCGAACTTTTAATCTAAACAAAACTCAAAGTCTAAACGATGCCCTAAGGGCTGTATATATGGAGGAGAGAGGGGGAATTTCGTGGCCCTTGGAGGAGGGATCCGAAACCAACCCTAACTCTTGTTTCCCCACACATACGGACTCTAAAAACAGCCTATACTTAATTATTTCGAAAATACATGGGCCTGGCCCAATAATAAGGTGACGCAGCACCTAGAATAGCCTCTGGACGAAATTTATGAAGTGACATCTTGTATATTTCGTCCAAGGCTTCAGGCACTCCTTATGGTGGCTTCAAAGTCCTGAAATCATCACTTGTAACTCTGTTCTTTATCCCCATGCACATGTCATCATCTCCATGCTTGAACTTGCTCCTAGGTTCATCTTTCCTGTCCAAGCTAGGCCCTTCATTTGTAAGCAAAACAAATGTATCCAATTTAGGCAGCATCATATTCTCATGACCATTAGAATCGTTACCAAGAAATGAAAGTACCTGATAATTCAATTGGCGTGCGCGAGCTCTAGTAATTGGTCCAGTATGTATAGCAGCAGGGGATGTGGGTGTAACAATGGTATTGATGTCCTCATCATCCTCCCCTTCGTGAAATGAAGTTGTCCTCGACGAAAGCTCATCTTCCTCACCCAAATAAGGCTTCAAATCTGCAATGTTAAAAGTGGGACTAACCCCAAAATCTGCAGGTAGCTCAAGTTTATATGCATTATCATTTATTTTCTCTAACACTTTAAAAGGACCATCATCACAAGGCATTAGATTTGATTTGTGCAAATTAGGAAATCTATCCTTGCGCAAATGTAACCAAACAAGATCTCCAGGTGCAAACACAACATGTTTTCTACCCTTATCTCCAGCAAGTTTATATTTAGCATTCATACGCTCAATGTTTTCCTTAGTTAACTCATGCATTTTTAAAATCAATTCAACACGTTCTTTAGCATCAAAAATAACCTTCTCCGAAGATGGAAGAGGCAACAAATCAATAGGTGCACGAGGTAGGAAACCATACACAATTTCAAAAGAGCACATCTTAGTAGTAGAATGCAATGAACGATTATAAGCAAATTCAATACGAGGAAAGCATTCTTCCCACATTTTCTTATTATTCTTCAAAACAGCCCTAGGCATAGTAGATAATGTTCTATTGACTACTTCAGTTTGTCCATCAGTTTGGGGGTGACAAGTAGTACTAAAAAGTAGTTTAGTCCCCAACTTAGCCCATAAACATCTCCAAAAGTGGATAAGAAATTTAGTATCACGATCTGAAACAATAGTATTTGGCACACCATGCAAGCGAATAATTTCACGAATGAACAAATCAGCAACATTAACAGCATCATCGCTTTTATGACATGGTATAAAGTGTGCCATTTTCGAGAACCTATCCACGACAACAAATATGTTATCCCTCCCCTTCTTTGTTCGAGGTAAACCTAAAACAAAGTCCATAGATATATCCTCCCAAGGAACACTAGTTACAGGCAAAAGCATATATAAACCATGAGGATTGAGTCGTGACTTAGCTTTTTGACATGTAGTGCAGCGAGCAACAAAACGCTCAACATCCCGTCTTATCTTTTGCCAAAAGAAATGTGTAGCTAGTATATCCTCCGTCTTATTGACGCCAAAGTGTCCCATTAATCCTCCTCCATGCACCTCCTGCAACAATAAAAGACGAATGGAGCTAGCTGGAATGCATAGCTTGTTAGCACGAAAAACAAATCTATCATTAAGAATGAACTTGTTCCAAGTTCTCCCTTCCTTACAATTCTGCAATACATCTTTAAATTCAGCATCATGCATATATTGATCTTTGATGGTCTCCAAACCAAATATTTTAAAGTCAAGTTGTGAAAGCATAGTATAATGACGAGACAAAGCATCAGCAATAACATTTTCTTTACCCTTTTTGTGTTTAATGACATAAGGGAAAGTCTCAATGAATTCAACCCATTTAGCATGTCTACGGTTCAGTTTTGCTTGACTTTTAATGTGTTTCAAAGATTCATGATCAGAATGTATAACAAATTCCTTGGTCCATAAATAATGTTGCCATGTTTCTAAGGTCCGAACAAGAGCATATAATTATTTATCATAAGTACAATAGTTCAGACTAGGCCACTCAATTTTTCAGAAAAGTATGCAACAGGTTTGCCATCTTGTAATAACACACCTCCTAATCCAATTCCACTAGCATCACATTCAAGCTCAAAAGTCTTATTAAAATCAGGAAGTTGGAGTAAAGGAGCATGTGTCAACTTATCTTTCAATACCGTGAAGGCTTCTTCCTGTGCGGTACCCCAAACAAAAGGCACATCCATCTTTGTAAGCTCGTTGAGAGGTGCAGCAATGGTGCTGAAATCTCTCACAAAACGCCTATAGAAACCAGCGAGACCAAGGAAACTCCGCACTTGTGTGACCATTTTGGGTTGCGGCCAACTCTCAATAGCTTCAATCTTGGCTTTATCAACTTCAATTCCCTGTGGAGTAACAACATAGCCAAGAAAAGATACTAGGTCGGTGCAAAAGGTGCACTTTCCAAGGTTACCGAACAAACGTGCATCACGTAGAGCAATAAAAACAGCACATAAATGTTCCAAATGTTCCTCCAAAGATTTACTATAAATCAGTATATCATCAAAATAGACTACCACAAATCGTCCAATGAAAGCACGTAAAACTTCGTACATTAACCTCATGAAAGTACTAGGTGCATTAGTTAATCCAAAAGGCATGACTAACCACTCATATAATCCAAACTTAGTTTTAAATGTTGTTTTCCATTCATCTCCCAATTTCATACGAATTTGATGGTATCCACTACGCAAATCAACTTTGGAGAATATTGTAGAGCCACTCAATTCATCAATCATGTCGTCTAGCCTAGGAATAGGATGACGATAACGAATAGTAATATTATTAATGCCTCGACAATCAACACACATATGCGACATACCATCCTTTTTCGGCACTAAAATGATAGGAACAACACAAGGACTAAGGGATTCACGTATATAACCTTTGTCGAGCAGCTCCTGTACTTGACGCATAATCTCCTTTGTCTCCTCTGGATTGATACGGTATGGCGTACAGTTGGGTAATGATGCACCAGGAATTAAGTCAATTTGATGCTCAATCCCTCGAATAGGTGGTAATCCCGGTGGCACGTCTTGTGGAAAGACGTCAGCGAACTCCTGCAAAATGTTAGTGACTGCAGGAGGCAAAGAGGAAGGCACATCCTCGAATGAAAATAATGCCTCTTTGCACACAGAAGCATAGCAAACAGATTTGCTAAAATCTAGATCATCAATATCAGATTTGGTGGCAAGTAAACATGCACTTTTCAATTTAATTTCAGAAGCAACACTAGATGGTTTATTATTAGGCTTCATTTGTTGCTCAAATTCTTTTGCCACAATCTGATTTTCACTCTTATGTTTCTCCTGTTTTGTTTTATTAGCTCTATTAATATCATCTTTCAAAATGGAATCAGGAGTCATAGGAAGCAAAGTAATATTTTTATCCTTATGAACAAGAGTATACTGATTGTTTCTACCATGGTGTACAGATTTTTTATGAAATTGCCATGGTCTACCAAGTAATAAGTAACATGCTTGCATAGGTACCACATCACAATCAACACAATCAACATACGTAGAGATACTAAAATGCACACGAACAATACGTGTTACCTTAACCTTGCCGCTGTTGTTGAACCATTGGATGTAGTAAGGATGTGGATGTGGTCTTGTGGTGAGAGATAGCTTCTCCACCATCTCCATGCTAGACAAGTTGTTGCAGCTCCCTCCATCTATGATGACGCGAACAGAATGTTCCTTCACAACTCCCTTTGTATAGAACAAATCATGCCTCTGATTTTGCTCAGCTTGTGTGACCTGCACACTCAAAACACGTTGAGCAACTAAACATTCATACCTGTCAGCATCTTCAGGAGCCATGTATTGTGTCTCATGATCAGAATCATTGCCACCGTGTTCTGCACGTGTAATAAGAGCCAAAGTCTCCTCAACATAGTCACTAGCTGACTCATACCCACCATCCTCAGTAGCAATCATCACATGCTGAGATTGACATTCTCTCGCAAAATGTCCTCTTCCCTTACAACGATGACAAATAATATCACTTGTGTGCCCTGTTGATGCCATGGAACAAGAAGAGCTCTGCGCAGGCCCGGCTGGTGTGCTCTTGGCAGATAGTGGTGGTTGTGCCTGCTTTCTTGAATCACGGCTGGAGGTGGCACCTGATGGAGGTGCTGGTGGAGTGGAAGTAGTGGATGCATGTGGTGTCCATGATGAAGATTGACCTGCGGAAAAGTTAGTTCGCGCCAATGCCTGTCGATCCTGCACTTCACGTTCAGCTTTACAAGCAAGATGGAATAAACAAGTGATATTAGTATACTCCTTATACTCTAGAATGGTCTGAATCTCTCTATTTAATCCACCCATAAAACGTGCAAGCATAGCTTCATTCTCCTCAACAATACCACATCTAATCATGCCAGTTTTGTAATTCCTGATAATATTCTTCTACATAATTTTTTCCTTATCTTAAACGCTGCAATTTTTGAAGTAATTCACGTTGATAATATGGTGGAACCCAGCGAGTACGATAGCAGTTTTCAAAGCAGCCCAAGTAGCTGGAATAGGATATAATCTACAATGTTTAGACCACCAAACACATGCAAAGCTAGTGAAAGCACAAACAGCAGCAGGAACACGTCTCTCCTCAGGATATTGTAAACATGTAAATCGTTGTTCAGTTTCTAACTCCCAAGTAAGATATATGTCAGGAACATATCTACCCTCAAATGGTGGAATAGTCAATTTTAGTTTAGGAAGATGGTCATGTACCTCAGGTGGTGGTGCAGCCCTATCGTTGCGATGATGTGCATGAGGACAACCTGGTGCTGGTGGTGCTAGTGGTTGCACGTAGTTCTGATTTTGATCAACCTCATCCTCGTAATGGTCCTCCACCTTTGCAGTAGCAGCAAGAGCGACAGAAGCACCAACAGTAGGTACAACAACACTAGAAGTTTGACCAGGCTCAATGGGAACGCGTTGTGCTCGTCCCACTTGATTTGGAAGACGATGTTGTTGTTGTTCTAGAGGTGCGACAGGTGCAGCGGGCGGTGGAAGACACGCGAGCAATTCATTAAACTTGTTATCGAGCTTTGTTTTGAATGCCTTCTCAATGCCATCTATCTTCTCCATGGCCTCTTCAAATCTGTTTAGCACATCTTCCACCTGTCCACTCATCATTTGCTGAAACTTATCATGTAACTCTTTGTTCGTCATGTTCTCCCAGTCACTCGTGTCGGGTTGTGTTCCTGCCATGGTTAGCAGTAATAGAAACATGCAAGAATATGATCCTACAGACTACTACAAAATGGCGGTGGTGGAGTGTCACAAATCCGTCAAGCAAATCTCAAATTCTTACCAGTTCTTACCCAGCAGAAGGCGGTGATCGGCAACCGTCGTAGTCAAAACTATCAAAGCTTGGATACAGCGATTACCAGGGAGAGTCAAAGGCACGACGTAGATGTATGTGGAGCTAGGAAGGCTTATAATATGGTAGCAAAAAGGGTCAGCAATAATCAATTTAGAGATGCAAAGTTGAATAAACGCTCAACGACGGTATTGTGCTGGTCCTAGGCTAGACCATGCTATAGACGCGAGCCTAGAACACTAACAAAATCACGGCGCTGCACGTAAACAAGGGAGGAGCACGCTCTAATTTTTTTTTCACTTTTTGTGTACTTTTTTTCCTATTTTTTTGCTCCGCAACATTTTTTTTTGAAAAAGTCTACAAATGGTCTAAAAACTGCCTAGCCAGAATTTTCCTCTTTTTTTGAGTTTGGAACTATTTTTCTTCTGCGGATGGCTCGAAAGTTGGGGCGTCCTACTCTGTCACGACTCGGAGTATCGCGTGATCTGGAACTCGAAAACAAAGCAACAAATACTGGACTCGGACTGGTGGCGGAGATGAATCTGGTGGAAACTCAGACTGGTGGCGGATATATGTAGGATGGTGGAACTCGGACTGGTGGCGAATCGGTGGCGGTGGACTCGGATTATCGTGATGGCAGTGGATATGTGGTATATGGCGGTGGTGATGACGATGGTGGTATATGGCAGCGGTGATGACGATGCTGGTATATGGCAGCGGTGATGACGATGGTGGTATATGGCAGCAGTGATGATGATGATGCGGCGGCGGCGTGACTACTTGTTAACAGAACTCGAAACTCTAAAGGACTAGACACTAAGACCAGCAACCAGACATGACGATGCAACCGCAAATTCAAGACAACAAATACAGAAAAGATTATGCAAAGGCTCAGATTGGTTCTGAGAGGATGAACTAACCCTAATTTTTTTGGCTTTTCATGGATTATAGGTAGGAAGAACAGACTTGATCTAAACTACGAAAAACTGTAAAATCTCACCGAGCAACCTGGAAATCTGATACCACTTGATAGAGGCAAAGGTGTCCTGATGTTTTGATGAGATGGTGGCTATCGTTTCTGTGGGAGTCGACCTTAACGATCCGACTACGAACGTGCGAGACATCGCGCCTTAGCAATCACTAAACCAACTTCCAAGGGGTTATTGACCACGTCAGAGCACGATCAACGTGACCACGAGGGTCTGTTTCCTGCAAGCAAAGGAAGAACACGCAAGAAACTGAGATTGCAATCTGGATATTGCGAATATAAGATGAAAGCTTTATTGATCAAGGTGGGGTTCTGTGACGTCTTGGTCTGGTCGTTGGACACAAACGAAGTACGCGAAGTTGCAGCTATGGCGAAATTTTAATCTAAACAAAACCCAAAGTCTAAACGATGCCCTAAGGGTTGTATATATGGAGGAGAGAGGGGGAATTTCGTGGCCCTTGGAGGAGGGGTCCGAAACCAACCCTAACTCTTGTTTCCCCACACATACGGACTGTAAAAACAGCCTATACTTAAGTATTTCAAAAATACATGGGCCTGGCCCAATAATAAGGTGACGCAGCACCTAGAATAGCCTCTGGACAAAATTTATGAAGTGACATCTTGTATATTTCGTCCAAGGCTTCATGCACTCCTTATGGTGGCTTCAAAGTCCTGAAATCATCACTTGTAACTCTGTTCTTTATCCCCTTGCACATGCCATCATCTCCATGCTTGAACTTGCTCCTAGGTTCATCTTTCTTGTCCAAGCTAGGCCCTTCATTTGTAAGCAAAACAAATGTATCCAATTTAGGAAGCATCATATTCTCATGAGCATTAGAATTGTTACCAAGAAACGAAAGTACCTGATAATTCAATTGGCGTGCGCGAGCTCTAGTAATTGGTCCAATATGTATAGCAGTAGGGGCTGTGGGTGTAACAATGGTATTGATGTCCTCATCAGTTACAAGTAGTACTAAAAAGTAGTTTAGTCCCCAAGTTAGCCCATAAACATCTCCAAAAGTGGCTAAGGAATTTAGTATCATGATCCAAAACAATAGTATTTGGCATACCATGCAAGCGAATAATTTCATGAAAGAACAAATCAACAACATTAGCAGCAGCATCGCTTTTATGACATGGTATGAAGTGTGCCATTTTCGAAAATCTACCCACGACAGCAAATATGCTATCCCTCCCTTATTTGTTCAGGTAATGATAGAGGCGAGGGGCCCGATCTTTCAATGAGATGATAAGTATCAATTTGGTGTAGATGACTTTGACAATCCGACGACAGACATGCAACAACGTTGCGCCTTAGCAATCGCTCGATCAACCTGACCAAGAAGGTCTATTCCCGCAAGAAATCAAAGAAACAAGCAAGAATATGATTAAGCAATCTGAATATTGTGAATATGGATGAAGTATCGATAATAGTGGGGTTTCATTAGTTGTCTTGCTCTGGTCGTTGGACACAAATGAAGTACATAGTGTTGCAGCGATGGCTAACTATTAACTAAATGAAACCCAAGTCTATATGATGCCTTAAGGGTTGTATTTATAGGGAAAAGAGAGGGGATTTCGTCCATGCTTGGCAAGGTGGTATTAAAACACCTCCTAAGTCGTTTTCCCTAAAATACGAACTATTAAAATAGATTACATGGGCCTGGCCCAAAAATAAGATAGAGTAACACCAATTATAAGCTATGGACAATATTTATGGAAGGCCATCTTGTATATTTCGTCCATCTTCTTGATAGAGCCGAAGTTGTCCCGATGTTTCCATGAGATAGCTATAATTTTCTATGAGCGTCAACTTTTCCCTTGTTTTTGTGCTGCACCATGATTTTGTTAGTGTTCTAGGCTCATGCCTCTACCACGGTCTAGCCTAGGACCAGCACACTACCATCGTTGAGCATGTATTCACCTTTGCATCTCTGAATTGATTATTGCTGACATTTTTGCAACCATATCATAAGCCTTCCCAACTCCACATTCATCTACATCATGTGTTTGACACCACCACCTGGCAATCGCTCTGTCCAAACTTTGGGAGTTTTGATTACACCATTTGCTGATGACCACCTCCTGCTGGGTAAGAACTGATAAGGATTTGAGATTTGCTTGACGGTTTTGTGACACACCAACACCACCACTTTCTAGTAGTATGTAAGATCATTGTATTTCTATTGCTGCTAACCATGGCAGGACCACAAGCCAACGAGATTGACTGGGAGAACATGACGAAGAAGGAGCTTCATGATAATATTCAGCAAATGTTTTGCAACAGGTGGAAGATGTGATGGCCAGCTTTGGAAAGGCCCTAGAGAGGATTGATGATATGGAGAAGACAATTGACACCAAGTTGCACACCAAGTTCGATGAAGTACCCGTGTGTCTACCACAATCACCACCCGCATATGTTGCACCATTGCAACAACAACAACAACCACCTCCACGTAATGATCTAGGAGGGCGAGCGCAGCGTGTTCCTCTTGCACCAGGAGAAACTTCTCGTGCTGCTGCTACTGTTGTTGTTGCTTCTGTAGCTCATGCTGCTATTGCAGAGGTGGAGGACCATTACGAGGATGAGGTTGGTGAAAATCAAAAGTACGTGCAACCACAAGCACTACCACTAGGCCGTCCTCATGCATATCATCACTACGGTAGGGCTACACCACCACCTGTGGTACGAGATCATGACCATCTTCCTAAACTAAAATTGAATATTCCACCATTTAAGGGTAGATATGTTCCTAATATATATCTTACTTGGGAGTTAGAAACTGAACAATGGTTTACATGTTTACAATATCCTGAGGAGCGACGTGTTCCTACTCTCACTAGTTTTGCATGTGTTTGGTGGTCTGAACATTGTAGATTATATCCTATTCCAGCTACTTGGGCTGCTTTGAAAACCGCTATGCGTACACGTTGGGTTCCACCTTATTATCAATGTGAATTACTTCAAAAATCGCAGTGTTTAGAATAAGGAAAAAATTGCTATAGAAGAATATTATTAGGAATTACAAACTGGCATAATTAGATGTGGTATTGTTGAGGATAATGAAGCTATGCTTGCATGTTTTATTGGTGGATTAAATAAAGAGATTCAGACCATTCTAGAGTATAAGGAGTATAATAATATCACTCGTTTATTCCATCTTGCTTGCAAAGCTAAACGTGAAGTGCAGGATCGACATGCATTGGCGTGAACTAATTTTTTCTACAGGTCGATCTTCATCATGGATAGCACGTATATCCTCTACTCCCACACGTCCTACTACAGCACCACTGACTTCAGCCGCCAATTCCAATGAGATACAAGAAAACAGGCACCACCACCAGCATCTACCAGGAGTACACCTACTGGGCCTGCCCAGAGCTCTTCTTCATCCATGGCATCAACACGCCACACACATGATATTAATTGTCGTCATTGTAAGGGAAGAGGTCATTATGCAAGAGAATGCCAATCTCCGCGTGTTATGATTGCTACTGAGGATGGTAGGTATGAGTCCGCTAGTGACTATGATGAGGAGACTTCGGCTCTTATTACAAGTGAAGAACACGGTGGAGATGATTTTGATCATGAGACGCAATACATGGCTGCTGAAGATGCTGACAGGTATGAAAGTCTAGTTGCTCAACGTGTTTTGAGTGTGCAGGTCACACAAGCTGAGAAAAATCAGAGGCATAATTTGTTCCATACAAAGGGAGTTGTGAAGGAATGTTCTGTTCGCGTCATCATAGATGGAGGGAGCCGCAACAATTTGGCTAGCATGGAGATGGTGGAGAAGCTATCTCTCACCACAAGACCACATCCATATCCTTACTACATCCAATGGTTCAACAACACCGAAAAGGTTAAGGTAACACGTATTGTTCGTGTGCATTTTAGTATCTCTATATATGTTGATTATGTTGATTGTGATGTGATACCCATGCAAGCATGTTCCATATTATCTGGTAGACCATGGCAATTTGATAAAAATTCTATACACCATGGTAGAAACAACCAGTATACTCTTGTTGATAAGGTTAAAAATATTACTTTGCTTCCGATGTCTCCTGATTCCATTTTGAAAGGTGATATTTATAGAGCTAATAAAGCAAAACAGGAGCACAATAAGAATGAAAATCAGATTGTGGCAAAAGAATTTGAGCAACACATGAAGCCTAATAACAAATGATCTAGAGTTGCTTCTAAAATTAAATTGAAAAGTGCATCTTTACTTGCCACCAAATCTGATATTGATGAGCTAGATTTCAGCAAATCTGTTTGCTATGCTTTTGTGTGCAAAGAGGCATTATTTTCATCCGAGGACGTTCCTTCCTCTTTGCCTCCTGTTGTCGCTCATATTTTGCAGGAGTTCGCTGACGTCTTTCCACAAGACTTGCCACCGAGATTACCACCTATTCGAGGGGTTGAGCATCAGATTGACTTAATTCCAGGTGCTTCGCTGCCAAACCATGCGCCATACCATACTAATCCAGAGGATACGAAGGAGATTATACATCAAGTACTAGAGCTGCTCAACAAAGGTTATATACGTGAATCTCTTAGTCTTTGTGATGTTCCCATTATACTAGTGCCAAAAAAGGATGGTATGTCATTGATTG
Organism: Triticum dicoccoides; assembly: GCF_002162155.2. NCBI lineage: Eukaryota > Viridiplantae > Streptophyta > Magnoliopsida > Poales > Poaceae > Triticum > Triticum dicoccoides. The sequence goes on from NC_041382.1 coordinate 373,423,784, forward strand.
TCGATGCATTAATAATATTACTATTTGTTATTGTCATCCTATTCCTAGGCTAGATGATATGCTTGATGAATTGAGTGGCTCTACAATATTCTCCAAAGTTGATTTGCGTAGTGGATACCATCAAATTCGTATGAAATCGGGAGATGAAAGGAAAACAACATTTAAAACTAAGTTTGGTTTACGTGAGTGGTTAGTCATACCGTTTGGGTTAACTAGTGTACCTAGTCTACTTTCATGAGATTAATGAACAAAATTTTACTTGCTTTCATCGGATGGTTTTTGGTAGTCTATTTTGATGATATAATGATTTTTATAGCAATTCTTTGGATGAACATATGGAACATTTATGTGTTGTTTTTATTGCTCTATGTGATGCATGTATGTTTGGTAACCTTGGAAAGTTCACCTTTTGCACCGACTGAGTATCTTTTCTTGGCTATTTTGTTACTCCACAGGGAATTGAAGTTGATAAAGCCAAGATTGAAGCTAGTTGGCCGTAGCCCAAAACGGACACACAATTGAGGAGTTTTGTGAGAGACTTTAGCACCATTGTTGCACCACTTACAAAGAAGGATGTGCCTTTTGATTGGGGTACCGCACAAGAAGTAGCCTTCACGGTATTAAAACATAAGTTGACAGATGCTCCTTTACTCCAACTTCCTGATTTTAATAATACTTTTGATCTTGAATGTGATGCTCGTGGACTTGGATTAGGAGGTGTGTTATTACAAGATGGCAAACCTGTTGCATACTTCTCTGAAAAATTGAGTGGGCCTAGTCTGAACTATTCTAATTATGATAAAGAATTATATGCTCTTGTTCAGACCTTAGGAACATGGCAACATTATTTATGGCCCAAAGAATTTGTTATACATTCTGATCATGAATCTTTGAAAAACATTAAAAGTAAAGCAAAACAGAACCGTAGACATGCTAAACGAGTTGAATTCATTCAAAGTTTCCCTTATGTCATTAAACACAAGAAGGGTAAATAAAATGTTATTGCTGATGCATTGTCTCATCGTTATACTATGCTTTCACAACTTGACTATAAAATATTTGGTTTGCAGACCATCAAACATCAATATGTGCATGATGCTGAATTTAAAGATGTATTGCAGAATTGTAAAGAAGGGAGAACATGGAACAAGTTTGTCGTTAACCATGGATTTGTGTTTCGTGCTAACAAGCTAGGCATTCCAGCTAGCTATGTCCGTCTTTTGTTGTTGCAGGAGGCGTGTGGAGGAGGATTAATGGGACACTTCGGTGTGAAGAAGACGCAGGATATACTTCCTACACATTTCTTTTGGTCAAATATGAGACGGGATGTTGAGAGTTTTGTTGCTCGATGCACTACATGTCAAAAACCTAAGTCACGACTCAATCCTCATGGTTTACATATGCCTTTGCATGTACCTAGTGTTCCTTGGGATGATATATCTATGGATTTTGTTTTAGGATTACCTCAAACAAAGAATGGGAGGGATAGAATATTTGTTGTCGTGGATAGATTTTCGAAAATGGCACACTTGATACCATGTCATAAAAGTGATGATGCTGCTAATGTTGTTGCTTTGTTCTTTTGTGAAATTATTCGCTTGCATGGTCTGGCGAATACTATTGTTTCAGATCATGATAATAAATTTCTTAGCCACTTTTGGAGATGTTTATTTGCTAAGTTGGGGACTAAACTTCTTTTTAGTACTACTTGTCACCCCCAAACTGAAGTAGTCAATAGAACATTGCCTACTATTCTCAGAGCTGTTTTGAAGAATAACAATAAAATGTGGGAAGAATGCTTGCCTCAAATTGAATTTTCTTATAATCGTTTGCTGCATTCTAGTACTAAGATGTGCCCTTTTGGAATTGTGTATGATTTCCTACCTCATGCATCTATTGATTTGTTGCCACTTCCATCTTCGGAGAAGGTTAATTTTGATGCTAAACAACATGTTGAATTGATCTTAAAAATGCATGAGTTAACTAAGGAGAGCATTGAGCGTAATAATTCGAAATGTAAACTTGCCGGAGATAAGGGTAGAAAACGTGTTGTGTTTGCACCTAGAGATCTTGTTTGGTTACATTTGTGTAAGGATATATTTCCTGATTTGTGCAAATCAAAGATGATGCCACGTGCTGAAGGTCCTTTTAAGGTGTTAGAGAAAATAAATGATAATGCATATAAACTTGAGATGCCCGAAGATTTTAGGGTTAGTCCCATTTTAACATTGCAGATTCGAAGCCTTATTTGGGTGAGGAAGACAGGCTTCCATTGAGGACGACTTCATTTTAAGAGGGGAGAATGATGAGGACATCAATACCATTATTACACCCATAACCTCTGCTGCTATACATACTGGACCAATTACAAGAGCCCGCACACGCCTATTGAATGACCAGGTATTTCATTTCTTGGTGACAATTCTAATGTTCATGAGAATGTAATGCTGCCTAAATTGGATACATTTTGTTGATTACTATTGAAGGGCCTAGCATGGACTAGGGGGTGAACACTAGAGCAGGATCAAGCATGGAGATGAAGGTGCACGCGAAGGGATCCAGAATGGCATTTCTAGTACATTTTGAGCACTTTGAAGCCTTCGTGATGACCTACAAGGACATGATGAAATATACAAGGTGCCACTTCATAACTTTCGGTCATAGCTTATTTTAGATGCTGCACCACCTTATTTTTGGGCCAGACCCATGTAATTTCAAAATACTTAACTATTGGCTGTTTCTAGAGTCCGTATGTGTGGGGAAACAAAGTTAGGGTGGGTTTCGGACCCCTCCTACTAGGGGCGACGAAATTCCCCCCTACTGCTCCATATATACAGCCCTTAGGGTGTCGTTTAGACTTTGGGGTTTTGTTTAGAGTAAAAGTTCACCATAGTTGCAACTTTGTGTACTTCGTTTGTGTTAAACAACTAGACCAAGACGTCACAGAACCCCACTTGATCAATAAAGCTTTCCACTTTTATTCGCAATATCCAGATTGCAATTTCGGTTTCTTGCTTGTTCTTCGTTTTCTTGCAACCCTCGTGGTCAGGTTGATCATGCTCTGGCGTGGTCAATAACCTCTCCGAGTTGGTTTAGCGATTGCTAAGGAGCGACGTCCTCGCACATTAGTAGTCGGATCGTCAAAGTATACTCCACCAAAAACGATAGCCACCACCTTATCGAAAGACGGGACACCTTTGCCTCTATCAACATCTTAGTAGTAGAATGCAGCGAACGATTATAAGCATATTCGATATGAGGCAAGCATTCTTTACACATATTTTTGTTATTCTTCAAAACAACCCTAAGCATGGTAGACAATGTTCTATTGACTACTTCAGTTTGTTCATCATTTTGTTGGTGACAAGGGGTACTAAAAAGTAATTTAGTCCCCAAGTTAGCCCATAAACATCTCCAAAAGTGGCTAATGAATTTAGTATCATGATCCGAAACAATAGTATTTGGCATACCATGCAAGCGAATAATTTCACGAAAGAACAAATCAACAACATTAGCAGCATCATTGCTTTTATGACATGGTATGAAGTGTGCCATTTTTGAAAATCTACTCACGAAAAAAATATGGTATCCCTCCCCTTCTTTGTTGGAGGTAATGATAGAGGCGAGGGGCCCGAACTTTCGATGAGATGATAACTATGAATTTTGTGGAGACGACTTTGATGATCTGACGACAAACATGCAACGACGTTGCACCTTTGCAATCGCTAAACAAACTCCGAGAGGTTATTGAAAATGCCAGAGCATGATCAAACTTACCATAAAGGTCTATTCCTGCAAGCAATCAAAGAAACAAGCAAGAATACGATTAAGCAATCTAAATATTGCGAATATGGATGAAGTATTGATAAAAGTGGGGTTTCATAAGCGGTCTTGCTCTGGTCATTTGACATAAATGAAGTACATAGAGTTGCAGTGATGGCTAACTTTTAATTAAATGAAATCCAAGTCTAAACGATGCCTTAAGGGTTGTATTTATAGGGAAAAGAGAGTGGATTTCGTCCACGCTTGGCAAGGTTGGATTAAAACACCTCTTATGTTGTTTCCCCTACAATACGAACTCTTAAAATAGATTACATTGGTCTGGCCTAAAAATAAGGTAGAGCAACACCAATAATAAGCTATGGACGAAATTTATGAAAGGCCATATTGTATATTTCATCCATCTTCTTGATAGAGGCAAAGCTGGCTCGATGTTTCAATGAGATAGCTATCATTTTTTGTGGGAGTCGACTTTGACGATCCGACTACAAACGTGCGAAGATGTCGCGCCTTACCAATCGCTAAACAAACTTCCGCGGGGTTATTGACTACGATGAAGCGTGATCAACCTAATCACAAGGGTCTATTTCCTAGAAGCAAACGAAGACCAAGCAAGAAACTCATATTGCAATCTGGATATTCCGAATATAAGAGGAAAGCTTTATTGATGAAGGTGGGGTTCTATTATGTCTTGGTCTGGTCATCGAACAGAAATGAAGTACACCTATGGTGAACTTTTAATCTAAACAAAACCCAATGTCCAAACCACGCCCTAAGGGTTGTATATATGGAGGAAGAGGGGGGAATTTCGTGACCCCTTGGAGGAGTGGCCCAAAACCAACCCTAACTGTTGTTTCCCCACACATACGGACTCTAAAACAACCTATACTCAAGTATTTCGAAATTACATGGGCCTGGCCCAATAATAAGGTGGCGCATCACCTATTATAAACTACGGACGAAATTTATGAAAGGGCATATTGTATATTTCGTCCAAGTCCTTTTATGTCATCAAGTAGGCTTCAAAGTACTGAAATCTGAACTAGAAATGCCGTTCTGGTTCCCTTTGCGCACGCCTTCATCTCCATGCTTCTTTATGCTCAAGTGTTCATCCCTCTTGTCCATGCTAGGCCCTTCATTAGTAATCAACACACATGTATCCAATTTAGGCAGCATCATATTCTCATGAACATTAAATTGTTACCAAGAATTGAAAGTACCTGGTAATTCTATTGGCGTGCGTGAGCTCTAGTGATTGGTCCAGTATGTATAGCAGCAAGGGTTGTGGATGTAACAATGGTATTGTTGTCCTCATCCTCCCCTTCTTGAAATGAAATCATCCTCGACGGAAGCTGATCCTCACCCAAAAAAGGCTTCAAATCTGCAATGTTAAAAGTGGGACGAACCCCAAATCTACAGACAGCTCAAGTTTATATGCATTATCATTTATTTTCTCTAACACCTTAAAAGGACCATCAGCACGTGGCATTAGCATTGATTTGGCAAATCAGGTAATCTATCCTTACGCAAATGTAACCAAACAAGATCTCCAGGTGCAAACACAACATGTTTTCTACCCTTATCTCCAGGAAGTTCATATTGAGCATTCATACGCTCAATGTTTTCCTCAGTTAACTCATGCATTTTTAAGATCAAATCAGCACATTGTTTAGCCTCAAAATTTAGTATACTCTTGTTCATAAGGATACACATATTACTTTGCTTCGTATGTCTCCTGATTCTATATTGAAAGATGATATTAATAGAGATAGTGAAGCAAAACAGGAGCACAATAAGAATGAAAATCAGATTGTGGCAAAATAATTTGGGCAACACATGGAGCCTAATAACAAACCATCTAGAGTTTCTTTTGAAATTAAATTGAAGTGTGGATGTTTACTTGGCACCAAATCTGATATTGATGATCTAGATTACAGCAAATTTGTTTGTTATGCTTTTGTGGGCAAAGAGGCATTATTTTCATTCAAGGACGTGCCTTCCTCTTTGCCTCCTACTATCACTAACATTTTGCAGGAGTTCACTGACGTCTTTCCACAAGACGTGCCACCCGGATTGCCGCCTATTCGAGGGATTGAGCATCAGATTGACTTAATTCTCGTTGCTTTGCTGCCAAACCGTGTGCCATACTATACCAATCCAGAGGAGACGAAAGAGATTATGCGTTAAGTACAGGAGCTGCTCGACAAAGGTTATATACACGAATCTCTTAGTCCTTGTGTTGTTCCTATTATATGATGAGGACATGACTACCTTGGATACGACCAAAAATATTGCATACATGCATATTTGTTAGCTGATTTCTAATGCAAACTATTCAATAATCTATTTATGTTATCCAGAACAAAAATACTTCACACACTTTTGTGTTTTGTCTAATTGCAGGTGTATGGGACATTTGTACAATCCACATATGAAGATAAGGGAAAATGAGAAGTTTAGGTTCTGTTAAAAAAGTCCTCTCACATCACTTTTGGGCCAAGAGAAGATAGAGTCCAAGTCTCTCACGTTCTGGATTCAGATTCGGACTACACAAACATACCTGACTCAAAACGGCAACAACTTTTTCATATGGACTCCGAATTGGGTGATTCGTTTTTTGTTGGAAACTAGATTTCGTGCTCTTTCCAACCCAATTGGATTCACCTTCAAATTCGTCCGGAGCATTGAGTTATGGACGAAACAATCTGACATTGCAGCAGAATCCGAGTCAAACTACAAGCCCAAAGGTGTTGCATCACCTCCACTTGGGCCCATGAGCCTTGTATGACCTAGGGTTAGTTTTAGGCTGCCTTGGGACGTCCTCCCACCTCCTTGGCCGCCACCCCTTGCTCCTATATAAGTAGATCCATCTAGTAGCTTTTTCCTTGGGATTTGTTTAGTTAAAAGTTAGCCATTGCAACTTCGTGTACTTCGTTTGTGTCCAACGACCAGACCAAGACCGCTTACGGATCCCCACCTTTATCAATACTTCATCTATATTCGCAATATTTAGATTGCATTATCATATTCTTGCTTGTTCTTCGATTGCGTGCAGGAATAGACCTTCGTGGTCAGGCTGATCGTGCTTCCAGCATCATCAGTAACCTTGGGAGATTGGTTTAGCGATTGCTAAGGCGCAATGTCGTGCACGTTTGTAGTCGGATTATCAAAGTCATCTCCACCAAATCGATAGTTATCATCTCATCGAAAGATCGAGACACCCTCGCCTCTATCATTATACTAGTGCTAAGAAAGGATGGTACATCGCGTTTGTGTGTTGATGGTAGAGGCATTAATAATATTACTATTCGTTATCGCCATCCTATTCCAAGGCTAGATGATATGCTTGATGAATTGAGTGGCTCTACGATATTTTCCAAAGTATATTTGCAGAGTGGATACCATAAAATTCGTATGAAATTGCGACATGAATGGAAAACAACATTTAAAACTAAGTTTGGATTATATGAGTGGTTAGTCATGCCTTCGAGGTCAACTAATGCACCTAGTACTTTAATGAGATTAATGAAAAAAGTTTTAGGTGCTTTCACTAGAAGATTTTGGGTAGTTTATTTTGATAATATACTGACTTATAGCAGATCTTTGGAGGAACATTTGGAACATTTACGATCTATTTCTATTGCTCTACGTGATGCACTTTTGTTTGGTAACCTTGGGAAGTGCACATTTTGCACTGACTGAGTATCTTTTCTCGGCTATGTTGTTACTCCACAGGGTATTGAAGTTGATAAAGCCAAGATTGAAGCTACTAAGAGTTGGCCGCAGCCCAAAACGGTCACACAAGTGAGGAGTTTTCTTGGCCTTGCTGGATTCTATAGGTGTTTTGTGAGAGATTTCGGCACCATTGCTGCACCTCTCAATGATCTTACAAAGAAGGATGTGCCATTTCTTTGGGGTACCGCACAGGAAGAAGCCTTCATGGTATTGAAAGATAAGTTGACGCATGATCCTTTACTCCAACTTCCTGATTTGAATTTGATTTTTGAGCTTGAATGTGATGCTAGTGGAATTGGATTAGGAGGTGTGTTATTACAAGATGGCAAACATGTTGCATACTTTACTGAAAATGAGTGGGCCTAGTCTGAACTATTCTACTTTTGATAAAGAATTATATGCTCTTGTTCGGACTTTAGAAATGTGACAACATTATTTATGGCCCAAAGAATTTGTTATACATTGTGATCATGAATCTTTGAAACATATTAAAAGTCAAGCCAAATTGAATCGTAGACATGCTAAATGGGTTGAATTCATTGAGACTTTCCCTTATGTCATTAAACACAAGAAGGGTAAAGAAAATGTTATTGCTGATGCATTGTCTCGTCGCTATACTATGCTTTCACAACTTGACTTTAAAATATTTGGTTTGGAGACCATCAAAGATCAATATGTGCATGATGCTGAATTTAAAGATCACTACTGCAGGATGCTGCTAACGCGACACTACGATCAGAGACCCTTTGACGAAACTGTGTGCGATGCATTAATCGAAAATGGTGATGTAAAAAACCTTCAAAAAAGGTGCAAAACATTTGCGATGGATGATACATCAAACACAGTTCCGATTTTAGTTGCGTGTGCGATGAGGGGCATACGGTTGATCTGTACAAACTGTTTGCGATGAGACAGAACAACAGAAACAGGCAGCCAAATCAAGGTGTGTGCGATATACGGCATACAGTGCACTCTGATGAACCGTTTGCGGTGATTGAGGTGAACACAAATGATTCGACGTAACAAGATGTGTGTGATACCCGGCAAACAGGTCTGTATCAGAATTGTGTGCGATCATTATAGACAGCCCATACAGTCTTTTTTATGAATTGTGTGCTCGTCAGGGCACACAGTTTAACAAACCAACCTTTGGGCGATAATGTAGAAGATCTCTATCGAATACATATTACTAACCGTCTGTGATGAGATTGACAGGATAAACAGAGATATATACAGTATGCTTAATTTAGTCCTTCTTGTTGTTCTTGTTGGATGGCCCCGCGACATCGTCTTGGCGAGGACGCTTCTTGCCGCTGACTGTTGGCTTTTCGTTGTCGCCGCTGTCGTCATCGTCGTTGTTGTCGTCCTCCTCCTCCTCCTCGTTCGACCATTCCGCCACATCATCATCGTCGTCCTCTTCTTCATCCTCCGACGGCTCCTTGTCCGTATGGTTGTCGTCTGACGACTCTAGAGGAGGCTCCCCTTCCATGAACCGGATATAATCGAGGTCTAGGCTCGACGCTGGACTCATGGAAGATGAGCGGGATGATTCCGATGTTAACTTATCATCGGGCGCCAGACTGCTAGCCGAACTGTCGTCCTCGCTGTCGCTCGACATGGCAGCAGAGTGTGTGCCAGTCTGTAGCGCGGCCTACCGGGAACGATGAAGATGGTGGACACTTAAGCGCGGGGGGTATGTAGAGAAGCGGAACTGCCAATTGAAGCGGGGGGGATTGAAACGGGGGTTGACATATTATCTAACCGCTGATATAATCAACCACAATTATTTGTACCCATTCGCTCCAAATTCCCGGGGTTGCGCAGGACTCCTATTGGCTATTTGGCTGGTTTCCTTTTTCAACACAAAAACAAGGTACAAGTTTTGGGATTATGCACCGGTACTTGTACAAACGGAGTAGGACAGTTGGCAAGCAATACATTGAGCTCTTCATATTGATAAAGCCAGTAATAATCAAACTAGAAAGGAAAAGAAAAAAGACAAAGAAAAATAGCTGCACGAATCTTCGCGTAACATCTATGGCATAGGACCTAGATTTGTATTACTTAGAACACATCTAGATGTGCTTTAGCAATACTATCAAACAAAACCCCTAATCATCATTGCAAATGGTGCATAGAACATGGCTAATGCAACAACCATAACTACACATGCTAGTTCCTTCTTGTCTCTTTCTTTCATCTGTTGCCTGAGATTGATTGTTTCTTGCTTCATCGTACTGATTGTACATTCCAGATCAGCCAGTTTCTTCTTCAACTTTACGTTATCTTCTGCGAGCTTGGTAATAACACTCCGAGCCCTACCATGCCATTCTTCATCCAGCCAGTTAACAAAGGCACAAGCCTCATATCCCTGCCAATGTTAAATAGTATTCTGGATGAGCGGTGGCAATAACTGAAGTAAAGTGATGAACTTAATTAGCACTAACCTCTAAGGGCAACTGAGAAACCACCAGCCAATGTCAAATCCCTCCGTGCATACACGCCGAGCGGGAGTGTGCCCGTGCACACAACTCAGCTTTTGATACTTCTCGGTGGCGCAAAACTCGGAGTCGAACTCGTGTTGCGGGAGTCTGGAGTCATGCTCCGGATCCGGCGGCAGATCGCTTTCCTGGGGGGGGGCGTCATTCAGGACGAATTCAACAAGCAGCTATACTTTGGACATGCTAAAATAGATCGGGATAGATTGGAACCTAATAGGACGATTCGGATCCGTAGTACACCTGCCTTCTGATGGCCTTAGGCAAGTGCTCGGCGGCGACCGCCGTCGTGGCGGCGATACGAGCAGGAGCAGCCGCACCGAAACCATCAGCACCACTCGTCTGCATTCCCCCAATGTCAGCGCGACGCGAGGGAATTTGGAGGCTATGTAGGGATTTGGGGGAAATGGGAAACTGTGGAGATAAGCTAACGGTCGGGAACTACTTATGGCACTATATGTTGTATACGGCACACTGTTTATACATGTCGTTTGTGTGTTAGGTATTACAACGTCACACACGATTTGCGCACCAAATCATGTGAGAAGACAACATAGGTTATACACGGTTGCCGTTACATAACCGTATGTGATGTACTACCCTGTCCATATAATTGAGTTACGGTGAGATACCGTGTAAACAGCCGCTCTGCAGATATATTCGTCAAAAAAACAGCCGCTCTATGTATAGAGATGGCGGCGGTGGCCTAGGCAGTGGCTACCGGAGAAGAGGTCAATCCTCGGTCGGTGGGTGGTGGTGGCGTCATAGGAGGTGAATCCTTGGTCTGCGGCGGGAGATAGGAGGAGCTCAACCATCGAGGTCGGCGGCAGCGTGATTCGAGCACATCCATCGCGGTCGATCGCGGGATAGTGCAGGTCGAACTTTAGGCGCCAGCCGCACTAAACTTTGCTCCTTGACCCTGCTAACTCAGCATGCTGCCGCATCGCACTTGTCTGTCTGCTGGGTGGAGGTCGTCGCGCGGCTAATTAATTAAGGTATTCTTTTCATGAGTGGCTTAATTAAGGTATTCAATTCCTAAGGATAGTGTTGTACTAGTACTCTGCGTGTAAATTGACTGGCCATTAATTTTTGTCATTGCACGTCTGCATAACAACATGGAGCACCCTCAGTAATTATTAAAATAAAACCTTGTGATTTATGCACGCATCTTTGGGCAGCAGTTAATCTGTGTATTAATGTTGTTGTTTTGTTTTTAATTACCATTCATGTGCTGCAGATGGGACAATCTCGATGGATGAAGAATCAGAAAACCGCAGATTTTATCAGTAGCGTGACAGAGTTCATGAATTTGATTGAAAGTACAAAGAGGAGAATTGGTGATGCGGATTACATTCTGTGTCCATGTACTGATTGTGCCAATACATAGTCACATGAAGTTGCAGATGTCCAGATGCACTTAGTCTCTAGGGGATTCATGTATGGATATACACGTTGGACCAGACACGGTGAAGAGGAGGTCATGGATGAAGATACCTAGGGCAGTGAGATGCCAAACCCCGATCAGTGTCACATGGATGTTGAATCTAGCATCGGGGCAGAGGCGTCAAGCTACCAACGGAACACCGGAAAGCTGAAACGCCCACTGGAAAACCAAGACGTCAACGCAGATGACGACGATCTTGATATGCCAGATTTTGCTGCTATGATTGTAGATTTCGAGGGCCCAAAAAAGGATATGATTGGGTACAAGGATGTGCCAACCATTGATGCAGACTCCAAGAAATAATTGTATCCAGGTTGCAAAAAGAAATATTCCAGGTTAAGTGCCACCCTGGCGCTTCTCAGATTTAAAGCAGCAAACGGTCTATCAAACAAGGGCTTCACAGAGATGTTAGGTCTTTTCAATGAAATTCTTCCAGAAGATAATGTGCTCCCCAGAAGCACGAATGAAGTGAAGAAAATTGTTTGCCCATTGGAACTTGAAGTACAGAAGATACACGCTTGTGTGAATCATTGTACCATGGTGAGTACAAAGATTCGCGTGCATGTCCCACATGCAAGAATCCATGATACAAGCGCAGGAGAGCAAAGGACAAGTACAAATTGGACGCCGAGATCAAGACATGGATCATGTTCAAGGTTGTTTGGTACATGCCTTTAATTCGAAGGTTGAGGCATTTGTTTCCAAACCCTAGAGAGGAAAAGAGGTTGCGGTGGCATCATGATGATCGAACTGCGGATAGGTTTATGAGACACCCGAAAGATGGGGCTTAGTGGGAATTAATCGACAAAAAGTTTGAAAAATTTGCCAAGGATCTTAAAAGTATAAGGCTCGGGGAGTGTACTAACGGGATGAATCCTTTTGGCGATATGAGCACCAATCACAGCACATGGCCCGTGCTTCTGTGCATATATAACCTAGCTCCATGGTTGTGTATGAAGAAAAAATACATTATAATGTCAATGATTATCCAAGGCCCGAAGCAACCTGGAAATGACATCAACATTTACTTTCAGCTACCAGTAGAAGAACTGCTGATAGTGTGGATAGATGCGCCTGCTGTAAAATGTTATGATGCTTACAGAAAGAAGATTTTTGATCTACATGTGATGCTGGTGCACACCATTCAAGATATGACGGCATTAGGCAACACATCAGGGCAGAAAACAAAGGGATATGTAGGGTGTGTCACATGCATGGATAGGACAGCTAGCAGAAGACTTTCCAACTCGCGCAAAACAGTGTATTTGCATCATCGTAGGTTCTTGCGGAAAAATCACCCACACCGAAAGATGAAAGCTGAATTTGATGGTACGGCACAGGCACGTGCGGGTCCAAGACCCTATGACGGGGAGGTGGTCCACAACATGGCTAAAAAAATTAATGTTGTGCTTGGCAAGAACCACCTTTTGACGGTGAAACAAACACCCAAGGGTTAAGTGTTTAAGAAGAAATCAGTGTTCTAGAAATTACCTTACTGGCAGATTCTACGTGTACGTCACTGCATCGATGTCATGCACGTAGAGAAGAATGTATGTGAAAGCATCCTTGGTACTCTTCTCAAGATTAAAGGTAAAAGAAAGGATGGTGACGGTTCACGGCTCGATATGCTTGCTGATCAATCAAAATGCAAGATTGAAGCAGAATATGATGACAAATTCATCAAAGCTCGCCAGAGTTACAATTTCTATACAAAAGAAGCAACACAGTTCTTCACCTATTTGTTGTCAGTTAAGACACTCTCTTCCTACTGCAAAAACATCAGAAGTCTCGTTGATGTGAGCTTAGGTAAAATGAAGTTGGGACAAATGAAGTCACATGATTGCCACATAATATTGACACAAATCCTCCTGGAGGCCATCAGGAATCTGATGGACAAAGATATAAGAAACACACTCATTGACCTCTGTGATTTCTTAAACCAACTATGGCAGAAAGTTGTAAATCCTAAAGAGTTAGATCATATGCAAGATGATATTGCAAGAATATTGTCCAACCTAGAGATGTTTTTCCCACCATCATTCTTTGATGTCATGGTCCATCTCATTGTCCACCTTGTCGACGAGATAAAGTATTGTGGTCCTGTGTTTCTTCGCAACATGTATCCCTTCGAGTGGTTCATGGGAATACTGAAGCGCTTTTGCCGGAACCAAAACCATCCAGAGGCAAGCATCCTACAAGGTTATACCGTGTAGGAGGTGGTTGAGTTTTGCACCGAATACATGAAACAAAGACCTATAGGTTTGCCCCTCTCTCGCCACGAGGGAAGGCTGAAAGGTAAGCCGGTCGTTGCTGTTAAGGAACACAGTGATTCCAAAAAAAATCATACGCACACGCACGATCATGGTGATGCATAGCAACGAGAGGGGAGAGTGTCGTCCACGTACCCTTGTAGATCGTAAGCGGAAGCGTTATGAGAACGCGGTTGATGTAGTCATACGTCGTCACGATCCGACCGATACAAGTACCGAACGTACGGCACCTCCGAGTTCAGCACACGTTCAGCTCGATGACGTCCCATGAACTCCGATCCAGCAGAGCTTCGAGTGAGAGTTCCGTCAGCACGACGGCGTGATAATGGTGATGATGATGCTACCGACGCAGGGCTTCGCCTAAGCACCTCTACGATATGACTGAGGTGGATTATGGTGGAGGGGGGCACCACACACGGCTAAAAGATCAATTGATTAACTTGTGTGTCTATGGGGTGCCCCCCTCCCCCGTATATAAAGGAGTGGAGGAGGGGGAGAGGCCGGCCCTCCTAGGCGCGCCCCAAGGGGAGTCCTACTCCCACCATTTTTTTTGAAATTACTGTATGATGTGGAGAGGTCACTGAGTAGGACTCCAACGCTTCCAAGATTAGGAGTAGGAGAGAGGGAAGGAGGAGAGAGGGGGAAGGAAAGGGCCCCCTCCTTGTCCAATTTGGACTAGAGGGAGAGGGGGTTGCTACCTCTTGAGCACTTGCGTTGGTTTTCCCTTAAAGTGGAAAGGGTGGTGCAGCAAAGTAGCGTAAGTATTTCCCTCAGTTTTTGAGAACCAAGGTATCAATCTAGTAGGAGGCTACGCGCGAGTCCCTCGCACCTACACAAAACAAATAAATCCTCGCAACCAACGCGATAAGGGGTTGTCAATCCCTACACGGTCACTTACGAGAGTGAGATCTGATAGATATGATAAGATAATATTTTTGGTATTTTTATGATAAAGATGCAAAGTAAAATAAAAGCAATGAAAATAACTAAGTATTGGAAGATTAATATGATGAAGATAGACCCAGGGGCCATAGGTTTCACTAGTGGCTTCTCTCAAGAGTATAAGTATTCTACGGTGGGTGAACAAATTACTATTGAGCAATTGACATAATTGAGCATAGTTATGAGAATATCTAGGTATGATCATGTATATAGGCATCACGTCCAAGACAAGTAGACCGACTCCTGCCTGCATCTACTACTATTACTCCACACATCGACCGCTATCTAACATGCATCTAGAGTATTAAGTTCATAAGAACAGAGTAACGCCTTAAGCAAGATGGCATGATGTAGAGGGATAAATTCATGCAATATGATAAAAAAACCATCTTGTTATCCTCGATGGCAACAATACAATACGTGCCTTGCTGCCCCTACTATCATTGGGAAAGGACACCGCAAGATTGAACCCAAAGCTAAGCACTTCTCCCATTGCAAGAAATATCAATCTAGTAGGCCAAACCAAACTGATAATTCGAAGAGACTTGCAAGGATAACCAATCATACATAAAATAATTCAGAGAAGATTCAAATATTGTACATAGATAAACTTGATTATAAACCCACAATTCATCGGTCTCAACAATCACACCGCAAAAGAAGATTACATCGAATAGATCTCCACAAGAGAGGGGGAGAACTTTGTATTGAGATTCAAAAAGAGAGAAGAAGCCATCTAGCTAATAACTATGGACTCGTAGGTCTGAGGTAAACTACTCACACTTTGTCGCAGAGGCTATGGTGTTGATGTAGAAGCCCTCCGTGATCGATGCCCCCTCCGGAGGAGCTCCGGAACAGGCCCCAAGATGGGATCTCGTGGATACAGAAAGTTACGGCGGTGGAATTAGGGTTTTGGCTCTGTATCTGATCGTTTGGGGGTACGTAGGTATATATAGGAGGAAGAAGTACGTCGGTGGAGCAACAGGGGGCCCACGAGGGTGGAGAACGCGCCTGGGGGGTAGGCGCGCCCCCCTACCTTGTGGCCTCCCTGTTGGTTGCTTGACGTAGGGTCCAAGTCTCCTGGGTCTTGTTCGTTCCAAAAATCACGTTCCCGAAGGTTTCATTCCGTTTGGACTCTGTTTGATATTCCTTTTCTTCGAAACCCTAAAATAGGCAAAAAATAGCAATTCTGGGCTGGGCCTCCGGTAAGTAGGTTAGTCCCAAAAATAATATAAAAGTGTATAATAAAGCCCAATAATGTCCAAAACAGTAGATAATATAGCATGGAGCAATAAAAAATGATAGATACGTTGGAGACGTATCAAGCATCCCCAAGCTTAATTCCTGCTCGTCCTCGAGTAGGTAAATGATAAAAACAGAATTTTTGATGGGGAATGCTATTTGGCATAATTTCAATGTAATTCTTCTTAATTGTGGTATGAATATTCAGATCCGAAAGATTCAAGACAAAAGTTTAATATTGACATAGAAATAATAATACTTCAAGCATACTAACTAAGCAATTATGTCCTCTCAAAATAACATGGCCAAAGAAAGTTATCCCTACAAAATCATATAGTCTGGCTATGCTCTATCTTCACCACACAAAGTATTTAAATCACGCACAACCCCGATGACAAGCCAAGCAATTGTTTCATACTTTTGACATTCTCAAAACTTTTTCAATCTTCACGCTATACATGATCGTAAGCCATGGATATAGCACTTTGGGTGGAATAGAATGGTGGTTGTGGAGCAGACAAAAAGGAGAAGATAGTCTCACATCAACTAGGCGTATTAACGGGCTATGGAGATGCCCATCAATAGATATCAATGTGAGTGAGTAGGGATTGCCATGCAACGGATGCACTAGAGCTATAAGCATATGAAAGCTCAAAAAGAAACTAAGTGGGTGTGCATCCAACTTGCTTGCTCACGAAGACCTAGGGCATTTTGATAGAGGCAAAGGTGTCCCGATGTTTCGATGAGATGGTGGCTATCATTTCTGTGGGAGTCGACCTTGACGATCCGACTACGAACGTGCGAGACGTCGCGCCTTAGCAATTGCTAAACCAACTTCCGAGGGGTTATTGACCACGCCGGAGCACGATCAACCTGACCACGAGGGTCTGTTTCTTGCGAGCAAACGAAGAACAAGCAAGAAACTGAGATTGCAATATGGATATTGTGAATATAAGATGAAAGCTTTATTGATCAAGGTGGGGTTCTGTGACGTCTTGGTCTGGTCGTTGGACACAAACGAAGTACGCGAAGTTGCAGCTATGGCGAACTTTTAATCTAAACAAAACCCAAGTCTAAATGATGCCTTAAGGGCTATATTTATAGGGAAAAGAGAGAGGATTTTGTCCACCCTTGGCAAGGTGGGACTAAAACACCTCCTCAGTCATTTTCCCTACAATATGGACTCTAAAAATAGATTACATGAGCCTGGCCCAAAATAAGGTGGCGCAATACCAATAATAAGCTATGGACAAAATTTGTGAAAGGCCATCTTGTATATTTCGTCCACCATCTTGTATGTCATCATGGTGCCTTCAATGTCCGGAAATCTCCACTTGAACCTCTGTTCTTGCTCTCTTCGCATGCACCTTCATCTCCGTGCTTGACCATGCTCCAATGTTCAACCTTCTTGTCCGTGCTAGGCCCTTCAATTGCAAGCAACACAAATGTATCTAAGTTAGACAGCATCATATTCTCATGAACATTAGAAACATTACCAAGAAACGAAAGTACCTGATAATTTAATTGGTGTATCAGAGCTCTAGCAACTGTTCCAAGAGGTAAAATAGTAGGGGATATGGGTGTAACTGTGGTAGCCATGTCCTCATCATCCTCCCCTTCTTGAAAACAAAGCCGTCCTCGGCGTTGCTTAATCTGAAATCTGGCTAATAAAAGAGACAAGGTGTACACGTTGTATATGTATATATCATCCATTTTTACTGATCTCAGTCGGGGCACATGTGACACAGTTATACAATAGCACCCTTCAAAAGTCGTGAAATATAAATCCAATATATTATCACAAGAAGTCAAAGGCATGAAAATATTGCAACTCAGTTTGCACATATAAGTGAAGCTCTTATTCATATCAAAAGATTGACAATGCTTATCATTAAACCATCCCAACATTGATGAACCATCACCAAGATTAGAGGTCATATCAAAATGATTAAGCATTGGCACGGTTATTTTCAAACGTATTTGATCCAAATCTGATTTATTCCCTGATTCACGTGATTCTTTTGCATCGATAGTTAATTCAATGGGTTCACTCGTAATTGTTTGATCATATGGCAAAGTCAAATCATCAACATAGTCCTCTAAAATAGCTGGTGTGATCAAAGTAGTGGGTAACTCACCGCATGGTGCAAGACATTCATCATACTCATGTGGAGGTGGAAGAATAGTACCTTTGTCATTACCTCTTATGATCAACTCAGATGATGTAGGCACTCTCGGTGATGATGTGTCACATGGTGGAGGTGATGTAGTCCTCACAACAACGGATGTGGTTGTCATAGTATGCCTAGTAGTTGAAGGGGCAACTGTATCAACTCTTGGAATGTGCATCTCGCGCTTGTTCTCCTTGTGGGCAACACGTCATTTTATTTCCTGTTCAGCTTTGCAAGCAAGATGAAACAAATGGTCCATAGGATAACACTATTCATGAATTAGTATCTCCTGAATGTCACGATTTAATCCTCCCCAAAATCTATCCATAAAATCTTCTTCACTTTCTACTAAAGATGAATGCAACAAGGTAGTTTGTAAAGTATCATAATATGTCGTTACGGTGTCACTACCTTGTTTTAAATGTTGTAACTTTTTAATCATGCAACGAGTATAATAAGCGGGAACGAAAGTGTGTCGCATGGCAAGTTTCAAATCATCCCAAGTAGTAGGTATATCATTAGGGTGTAACCGACAATATTCACTCCACCAAACTATAGCATAACCAGTGAAAGAACCAACCGCAATCTTAACTTTTTTACGTTCATCAAAATGATTGGAAGAAAATATATTATTTATGTCAAACTCCCATTCAATATATAAAGCAGGTCGAAAACGGCCATTAAATGGTGGTATAGAAACATTAACCTGATCATGTGCATTTGGATGTTTGTGCACCTCTCGTGACGGTTGTGGTATTTGGATAGGTGATGGCACATCTCCCACGATCGACAAAGCCCATGAATTGACTCTGGATCCTGTCGTGATTAGTAGAAACAAGAAACAAAATCCAAAAATAATGTTCCTATGAACTACTGGGAAGTGATGGTAAAGCGCTCACAGTATATCAAATCAAAGTCTTACAAGTTCTTACCATGCAGCAGGTGGTGACCGGCAACCAACAGTGTCAAATAACTCCAAAAGTTGGGTAAAGCGATTCCCAGGTGAACGTATGTATACATGGTGTAGAAATATGTGGAGGTGGGTTGGCTTGATATATGTGGTAAAAAATGCTACAACCACGTTAATTGATGCAAGCTAAAAATTCGCTCAAAGTGGTCGAGTGCTGGCCGTGCTAGAGACGTGAGCCTAAGACACAGACGAATTCACAAGATGTTGCCAACACCACACTTTGGTACAAGCCTCCTTCCAGTTTTTTTTCAGTCCAAAGTAACTATAGTGCGTACTGGTTATAGCATAACAAAACACCGCTATTTTTTTTCTCCAATGTCCAAGCGTGCCCACTAGAATCTGCAATCAACAAACAAGGAAAGCTCAGCAAAAAATGATGCTCTTTGGAAACCGAACCAAATCCTGCCTTTTTTTAATTCGGTTCAGATCCAACTTAAATCTGGTCAACACTTTTTTTCTTAAAAAAACCCAACGTGGCAAACTAGGCAGTTCTCCAAGTAGTACACCACGTCATCTTATTCTTCCTCTTTTTTTTGCTTGGCTCAATGGCTCTCCCTCCCGTGTGCACCCAGCCAACGTCTCCTTTTTTTGCAAGATCCAAAGTCCAATACTTGGAAACCCAAACCGAAATAGCACCTCCTTTTTTTCCTTCCTTGTTTACCATGAAAAATCTGGGATTTAATAGAACGAATCAGTACTTGCCTTCTTTAATTTTTCTTCTTCTTTTCCAACAACAACAGAACTTTCATATTTCGTGATTGCCTTTTCTTATTCTCTCGCCAGACCCCTTCCAAAACGTGATTTCCAAATAAATAGCAGATCTCTTTCCGAATTTACTTGATGCCTTCCTATGGAAACTAATCCAAAGAATATTCTTGCCGAATTTAACTTTCCAAAATAACAGCACTTTCCAGAATATTATGACGATCAGACTTCTGTGTATTCTATCTCTGTTATTCCTTTCCAAAATTGAACAACCAACGTGGATCAGTTCCCAACTCCAACCGATCTCTTTTGTTCCTTTTTTTTCGCTGATCACAACCTTTCCAAACGGCTCACTTGATCTCTTTCGTTCTAAACTGCCAAGAAGATCACGTCAGATATAGTAGTACGAGATCTCACTCAAAAGTCAATCGGCCTATTTTTTTGGCCAAACCAAAACTTGCTATTAATATGTAATGTTGGCTGCTCTTGTTTGTCTTAAAAAAATTCTCCTTTATTTTCGCCAAGGAAACTTCCGAGTATGGAAACCACCAACCGAACCTTATTTTCTCCTCAAAAAAATCAAAGATAGATGAAACAGATCAGCGCTTCTCCTTTTTTCACATTGGCTGCTCCCTTTTTCTGAGGAAACCAAATCAATCTCTTCAGATTTCACGTGACCACAAGCTCTTCCTCCAAGGAAACAACAGTATATGTATATCTCTTTTTTCTCTCAATTATTTTTCCACAAGATGAATTCAGCTCCAAGATGAACTAATGTGATGATGGCGACGAAAGACAAAAGCAGACAGATGGTGATGTAGTTGGCAGCAGGGGAATATGACAACGAGATTAATGATGCTGTTTGCGGAAGCGGCATGAACAAAACGTGCTCAGAACTCGAAACTCTAAAAGACTAGACCTAAACCAGCAACTCGACACACGATGCAACCGAGAATTCAACAATGCAAAAACTAAGTGATAATAGCGAAAGGCTCAGACTGTCTGGGATATGATGAACTAATCTAACTTTTTTGTGGCTTTTTTGGACTATAGGTATCAAGCACAGACTCGATTTAAACTACAAAAAACCATAAAATCTCACCGAGCAACCTGAAAACTGATACCACTTGATAGAGGCAAAGGTGTCCCGATGTTTCGATGAGATGGTGGCTATCGTTTCTGTGGGAGTCAACCTTGACGATCCGACTACGAACGTGCGAGATGTCGCGCCTTAGCAATCGCTAAACCAACTTCCGAGGGGTTATTGACCACGGCGGAGCACGATCAACCTGACCACGAGGGTCTGTTTCCTGCGAGCAAACGAAGAACAAGCAAGAAACTGAGATTGCAATCTGGATATTGCGAATATAATATGAAAGCTTTATTGATCAAGGCGGGGTTCTGTGACGTCTTGGTCTGGTCGTTGGACACAAACGAAGTACGCGAAGTTGCAGCTATGGCGAACTTTTAATCTAAACGAAACCCAAGTCTAAACGATGCCTTAAGGGCTATATTTATAGGGAAAAGAGAGGGGATTTTGTCCACCCTTGGCAAGGTGGGACTCAAACACCTCCTAAGTCATTTTCCCTACAATATGGACTCTAAAAATAGATTATATGAGCCTGGCCCACAATAAGGTGGTGCAACGCCAATAATAAGCTATGGACAAAATTTATGAAAGGCCATCTTGTATATTTCGTCCAGCATCTTGTATGTCATCATGGTGGCTTCAAAGTCCGGAAATCTCCACTTGAACCTCCGTTCTTGTTCTCTTCGCACGCACCTTAATCTCCGTGCTTGACCATGCTCCAATGTTCAACCTTCTTGTCCATGCTAGGCCCTTCAATTACAAGCAGCATAAATGTATCTAAGTTAGGTAGCATCATATTCTCATGAACATTAGAAACATTGCCAAGAAACGAAAGTACCTGATAATTTAATTGGTGTATCTGAGCTCTAGCAACTGTTCCAAGAGGTAAAATAGTAGGGGATATGGGTGTAACTGTGGTAGCCATGTCCTCATCACATTTTGAGGAAGCCCATCATTGGAACATACAAGCCAAGTTCTATAATGAAAAATTCCCACTAATATATGAAAGTGATAACAAAGGAGACTCTCTAATATGAAGATCATGGTGCTACTTTGAAGCACAAGTGTGGTAAAAGGATAGTAGCATTGTCCCTTCTCTCTTTTTCTCTCATTTTTTTTATTTGGGCCTTTTCTCTTTTTTTATGGCCTCTTTTTTTCGTCCGGAGTCTCATCCCGACTTGTGGGCGAATCATAGTCTCCATCATCCTTTCCTCACTTGGGACAATGCTCTAATAATGATGATCATCACACTTTTATTTTCTTACAACTCAAGAATTACAACTCAATACTTAGAACAAGATATGACTCTATATGAATGCCTCTGGCGGTGTACCGGGATATGCAATGAATCATGAGTGACATGTATTAAAGAATTATGAATGGTGGCTTTGCCACAAATACAATGTCAACTACATGATCATGCAAAGCAATATGACAATGATGGAGCGTGTCATAATAAACAGAACGGTGGAAAGTTTCATGGCAATATATCTCGGAGTGGCTATGGAAATGGCATGATAGGTAGGTATGGTGGCTGTTTTGAGGAAGGTATATGGTGGGTGTATGATACCGGCGAAAGGTGCGCGGTATTAGAGAGGCTAGAAATGGTGGAAGGGTGAGAGTGCGTATGATCCATGGACTCAACATTAGTCATAAAGAACTCATATACTTATTGCAAAAATCTACAAGTTATCAAAGCAAAGTATTTGATGAGGACATCAATACCATTGTTACAGCCACAACCCCTACTGTTACATATACTGGACCAATTACTAGAGCTCGCGCACGCCAATTAAATTACCAGGTACTTTTGTTTCTTGGTAATGATTCTAATGTTCATGAGATTATGATGCTGCCTAAATTGGATACATTTGTTTTGCTTACAAATGAAGGGCCTAGCTTGGAGAAGGATGAACATTGGAGCAAGAACACGCATGGAGTTGATGGCATGCGCAAGGGGATCAAGAACGGAGTTACAAGTGATGATTTCAGGACTTTGAAGCCGCCATAAGGAGTGCATGAAGCCTTGGACGAAATATACAAGATGCCACTTCATAATATTCGTCATAGGCTATTCTAGGTGCTGCGTCACCTTATTAATGGGCCAGGCCCATGTAATTTCGAAATACTTAAGTATAGACTATTTTTAGAGTCTGTATGTGTGGGGAAACAAGAGTTAGGGTTGGTTTCGGACCCCGCCCTCAAGGGCCACGAAATTCCCCCCTCTTCGTCCATATATACAACCCTTAGGGCGTCGTTTAGACTTTGGGGTTTTGTTTAGATTAAAAGTTCGCCATAGCTGCAACTTCGCGTACTTCGTTTGTGTCCAATGACCAGACCAAGACATCACAGAACCCCACCTTGATCAATAAAGCTTTCATCTTATATTCGCAATATCCCGATTGCAATCTCAGTTTCTTGCTTGTTCTTCGTTTGCTCGCAGGAAATGGACCCTCGTGGTTAGGTTGATCGTGCTCCGGTGTGGTCAATAACCCTCGGAAGTAGGTTTAGTGATTGCTAAGGCGCGACGACTCGCATGTTCGTAGTCGGATCGTCAAGGTCGACTCCCACAGAAAACGATAGCCACCATCTCATCGAAACATCGGGACACCTTAGCCTCTATCAAGTGGTATCAGATTTCCAGGTTGCTCGGTGAGATTTTACAGTTTTTCGTAGATTAGATCGAGTCTGTTCTTCATACCTACAGTCCACGAAAAAGCCAGAAAAAAAATTAGGGTTAGTTCATCATATCCGAACCAATCTGAGCCTTCGCATAATCTTTTTAGGGTTTTTGCTTTGTTGAATTTGCGGTTGCATCGTCGTGTCAAGTTGCTGGTCTTAGAATCTAGTCTTTTAGAGTTTCGAGTTCTGGTCATAAGTTGTCACGCCGCCGCCGCACCATCATCATCGCCCATCTACCACTTTTGCTTATCCGCCACCGCTTTGAATCCATATCCATATACCACCACCAATCCGTATCCATATACCACCACCAATCTGTATCCATATACCACCACCAATCCGTATCCATATACCACCACCAATCTGTATCCATATACCACCACCACTACCATATACCACCACCGCTGCCATATACCACAACCATATATCCACCACCAATCCGAGTTCTTATCATATTAGGTTTGTTCTTGAGATCAATCTAAATACTGATTCGTGTTTCCTTGCCTGCGTAGGTCTCAAAAAAAAAAGAGTCTGGAGACCCCCGGGCAGTTTTTAGGCCAAAATTTTCATGGGCAATTTTTTTCCCTATCCTATTTTTAGGCTTTTCTGAGTCTTTTGAGCCACGTGCCATCATAGTGATTTTTTGTCGCACTTTTTCGTCGTCGCTGCCCTGATTTCCGAAAAAAAAAGTGAAAAAAAAATTCGTGCCCATCCTATCAGTTTGACGAGGGAAGAGTTTTGAGACACTCGCCATTATAGTGATTTTTCGCAAAAAAAAGAGGAGCGCAAAAAAAGGAGCGCAAAAAAAAGAGCGAAAAAAAGAGTTCCAGAGTGTGCTTTTCCCTTATTTACGTGCAGCGCCAGGGAAGAGTTTTGAGACACTCGCCATTATAGTGTTCTAGGCTCGCGTCTCTAGCACGGTCTAGCCTAGGACCAGCACAGTACCGTCGTTGAGCGGCGTTTATTCAACTTTGCATCTCTGAATTGATTATTGCTGACCCTTTTTGCTACCATACTATAAGCCTTCCCAGCTCCACATACATCTACGTCGTGCGTTTGACTCTCCCTGGCAGTCGCTCTATCCAAGCTTTTGAGAAGTTTTGACTACAACGGTTGCCGATCACCGCCTGCTGCTGGGTAAGAACTGGTAAGAATTTGAGATTTGCTTGACGGATTTGTGACACCCGCCACCACCACCACTTGTTAGTAGTCTGTAGGATCATATTCTTGTGTGTTTCTATTGCTGCTAACCATGCCAGGATCACAAGCCGACGAGACTGACTGGGAGAACTTGACGAACAAGGAGCTTCATGATACGTTTCAGCAAATGATGAGTGGACAGGTGCAAGATGTGATAAACAGATTTGAAGAGGCCATGGAGAAGATAGATGGCATGGAGAAGACGTTTGAAACAAAGCTCGATAACAAGTTTGCTGAATTGCTTTCGCGTTTTCCACCACCACCACCGGCTGCTCCTGCCGCACCTTTGCAACAACAGCAACAACATCGACTACCTCCACGTCAGGAAACAGCCCTCCGCCGAGCGAGCCGTGTCCCTCTTCAGTCGGGCCAAACTGCTGGTGCTGCTGTTGATACTTCTGTGGCTCCTACTGCTGATGTGGAGGAGGATGATTATGTGGGAGATTATGAGGATGAGGTTGATCAAAATCAGAACTACGTGCCACCACCAGCACAGCAACCACCAGGTCGTCCACATGCAAATAATGGCAATGGTAGGGCTCACCCTCAGGTACGAGATCATGACCATCTCCCTAAACTAAAATTGAATATTCCACCATTTGAGGGTAGATATGTTCCTGATATATATCTTACTTTGGAGTTAGAAACTGAACAACGATTTACATGTTTACAATATCCCGAGGAGAGACGTGTTCCTGCTGCTGTTTGTGCATTCACTAGTTTTGCATGTGTTTGGTGGTCTGAGCATTGTAGATTATATCCTATTCCGGCTACTTGGGCTGCTTTGAAAACTGCTATGCGTACTCGTTGGGTTCCACCATATTATCAACGTGAATTACTTCAAAAATTGCAGCGCTTAAGACAGGGAAAAAATTCTGTAGAAGAATATTATCAGGAATTACAAACTGGCATGATTAGATGTGGTATTGTTGAGGAGAATGAAGCTATGCTTGCATGTTTTATGGGTGGATTAAATAGAGAGATTCAGACGATTCTAGAGTATAAGGAGTATACTAATATCACTCGTTTATTCCATCTTGCTTGTAAAGCTGAACGAGAAGTGCAGGATCGACAGGCATTGGCGCGGACTAACTTTTCTGCAGGTCGACCTTCATCATGGACACCACGTGCATCATCTACTTCCACATGTTCTGCTACACCGGCGCCTCCGTCGGCTGCCACCTCCAACCGTGATACAATAAAGCAGGCACAATCAGCACTATCTGCCAAGAGCACACCTTCTGGGCCTGCAAAGAGCTCTTCTTCATCCATGTCATCAACAGGGCAAACACATGATAATATTTATCGACGTTGCAAGGGTGGAGGTCATTATGCCAGAGAATGCCCATCTAAGCATGGGATGACTGTTACTGAGGATGGTGGGTATGAGTCCGCTAGTGACTATGATGAGGAGACTTTGGCTCTTATTACACGTGAAGAACACGGTGAAGACGATTCTGATCATGAGACGCAATACATGGCTCCTGAAGATGCTGACAGGTATGAATGTTTAGTTGCTCAACGTGTTTTGAGTGTGCAGGTTACACAAGCTGAGCAAAATCAGAGGCATAATTTGTTCCATACAAAGGGAGTTCTGAAGGAACGTTCTATTCGCATGATCATAGATGGAGGGAGCTGCAATAACTTGGCTAGCATGGAGATGGTGGAGAAGCTATCTCTCACCACAAGACCACATCCACATCCTTACTACATCCAATGCAAGCATGTTCCTTATTACTTGGTAGACCATGGCAATTTGATAAAAATTCTGTACACCATGGTAGAAACAATCAGTATACTCTTGTTCATAACGATAAAAATATTACTTTGCTTCCTATGACTCCTGATTCCATTTTGAAAGATGATATTAATAGAGCTAATAAAGCAAAACAGGAGACAAATAAGAGTGAAAATCAGATTGTGGCAAAAGAATTTGAGCACCAAATGAAGCCTAATAATAAACCATCTACTGTTGTTTCTGAAATTAAATTGAAAAGTGCATGTTTACTTGCCACCAAATCTGATATTGATGAGCTAGATTTTAGCAAATCTTTTTGCTATGCTTTTGTGTGCAAAGAGGCATTATTTTCATTAGAGGACATGCCTTCCTCTTTGCCCCCTGCTGTCACTAACATTTTGCAGGAGTTCGCTGACGTCTTTCCACAAGACGTGCCACCGGGATTACAACCTATTCGAGGGATTGAGCATCAAATTGACTTAATTCCTGGTGCTTCGCTACCCAACCGTGCACCATACCGTACCAATCCAGAGGAGACGAAGGAGATTATGCGTCAAGTACAAGAACTGCTCGACAAAGGTTATATACGCGAATCCCTTAGTCCTTGTGCTGTTCCTATAATTTTAGTGCCGAAAAAGGATGGTACGTCGCGTATGTGCGTTGATTGTAGAGGCATTAATAATATTACTATTCGTTATCGTCATCCTATTCCTAGGCTAGATGATATGCTTGATGAATTGAGTGGCTCTACAATATTCTCCAAAGTTGATTTGCGTAGTGGATACCATCAAATTCGTATGAAATTGGGCGATGAATGGAAAACAGCATTTAAAACTAAGTTTGGATTATATGAGTGGTTAGTCATGCCTTTTGGGTTAACTAATGCACCTAGTACTTTCATGAGGTTAATGAACGAAGTTTTACGTGCTTTCATTGGACGATTTGTGGTAGTTTACTTTGATGACATATTGATTTATAGCAAATCTTTGGAGGAACATTTGGAACATTTACCTGCTGTTTTTATTGCTCTACGTGATGCACGTTTGTTTGGAAACCTTGGAAAGTGCACCTTTTGCACCGACCGAGTATCTTTTCTTGGCTATGTTGTTACTCCACAGGGAATTGAAGTTGATAAAGCCAAGATTGAAGCTATTGAGAGTTGGCCGCAGCCCAAAACGGTCACACAAGTGAGGAGTTTCCTTGGCCTCGCTGGTTTCTATAGGCGTTTTGTGAGAGATTTCAGCACCATTGCTGCACCTCTCAACGAGCTTACAAAGAAGGATGTGCCTTTTGTTTGGGGTACCGCACGGGAAGAAGCCTTCATGGTATTGAAAGATAAGTTGACACATGCTCCTTTACTCCAACTTCCTAATTTCAATAAGACTTTTGAGCTTGAATGTGATGCTAGTGGAATTGGATTAGGAGGTGTGTTATTACAAGATGGAAAACCTGTTGCATACTTTTCTGAATGAGTGGGCCTAGTCTGAACTATTCTACTTATGATAAAGAATTATATGCTCTTGTTCGGACCTTAGAAACATGGCAACATTATTTATGGCCCAAGGAATTTGTTATACATTCTGATCATGAATCTTTGAAACACATTAAAAGTCAAGCAAAACTGAACCGTAGACATGCTAAATGGGTTGAATTCATTGAGACTTTCCCTTATGTCATTAAACACAAGAAGGGTAAAGAAAATGTTATTGCTGATGCCTTGTCTCGTCGTTATACTATGCTTTCACAACTTGACTTTAAAATATCTGGTTTGGAGACCATCAAAGATCAATATGTTCATGATGCTGAATTTAAAGATGTATTGCAGAATTGTAAGGAAGCGAGAACTTGGAACAAGTTCGTTCTTAACGATGGATTTGTATTTCATGCTAACAAGCTATGCGTTCCAGCTAGCTCCGTTCGTCTTTTGTTGTTGCAGGAGGCGCATGGAGGAGGATTAATGGGACACTTTGGTGTCAAGAAGACGGAGGATATACTTGCTACACATTTCTTTTGGCCAAAGATGAGACGGGATGTTGAGCTTTTTGTTGCTCGCTGCACTACATGTCAAAGAGCTAAGTCACGACTCAATCCTCATGGTTTATATATGCCTTTGCCTGTACCTAGTGTTCCTTGGGAGGATATATCTATGGACTTTGTTTTAGGATTACCTCGAACAAAGAAGGGGAGGGATAGCATATTTGTTGTTGTGGATAGGTTCTCGAAAATGGCACACTTTATACCATGTCATAAAAGCGATGATGCTGTTAATGTTGCTGATTTGTTCTTTCGTGAAATTATTCGCTTACATGGTGTGCCAAATACTATTGTTTCAGATCGTGATACTAAATTTCTTAGCCACTTTTGGAGATGTTTATGGGCTAAGTTGGGGACTAAGCTGCTTTTTAGTACTACTTGTCACCCCCAAACTGATGGACAAACTAAAGTAGTCAATAGAACATTGTCTACTATGCTTAGGGCTATTTTGAAGAATAACAAGAAAATGTGGGAAGAATGCTTGCCTCATATTGAATTTGCTTATAATCGTTCATTGCATTGTACTACTAAGATGTGCCCTTCTAAAATTGTGTATGGTTTCCTACCTCGTGCTCCTATTGATTTGTTGCCTCTTCCATCTTCAGAGAACGTTAATTTTGATGCTAAAGAACGTTCTGAATTGATTTTAAAAATGCATGAGTTAACTAAGGAAAACATTGAGCGTATGAATGCTAAATATAAACTTGCTGGAGATAAGGGTAGAAAACATGTTGTGTTTGCGCCTGGAGATCTTGTTTGGTTACATTTGCATAAAGATAGATTTCCTAATCTGCGCAAATCAAAGCTAATGCCACGTGCTGATGGTCCTTTTAAGGTGTTAGAGAAAATAAATGATAATGCATATAAACTTGAGCTACCTGTATATTTTGGGGTTAGTCCCACTTTTAACATTGCAGATTTGAAGCCTTATTTGGGTGAGGAAGATGCGCTTCCGTCGAGGACGACTTCATTTCAAGAAGGGGAGGATGATGAGGACATCAATACCATTGTTACACCCATAGCCCCTACTGTTACATATACTGGACCAATTACTAGAGCTCGCGCACGCCAATTAAATTACCAGGTACTTTCGTTTCTTGGTAATGATTCTAATGTTCATGAGATTATGATGCTGCCTAAATTGGATACATTTGTTTTGCTTACAAATGAAGGGACTAGCTTGGAGAAGGATGAACATTGGAGCAAGAACACGCATGGAGTTGATGGCATGCGCAAGGGGATCAAGAACGGAGTTACAAGTGATGATTTCAGGACTTTGAAGCCGCCATAAGGAGTGCATGAAGCCTTGGACAAAATATACAAGATGCCACTTCATAATATTCGTCATAGGCTATTCTAGGTGCTGCGTCACCTTATTAATGGGCCAGGCCCATGTAATTTCGAAATACTTAAGTATAGGCTATTTTTAGAGTCCGTATGTGTGGGGAAACAAGAGTTAGGGTTGGTTTCGGACCCCACCCTCAAGGGCCACGAAATTCCCCCCTCTTCCTCCATATATACAACCCTTAGGGCGTTGTTTAGACTTTGGGGTTTTGTTTAGATTAAAAGTTCGCCATAGCTGCAACTTCGCGTACTTCGTTTGTGTCCAACGACCAGACCAAGATGTCACAGAACCCCACCTTGATCAATAAAGCTTTCATCTTATATTCGCAATATCCCGATTGCAATCTCAGTTTCTTGCTTGTTCTTTGTTTGCTTGCAGGAAATAGACCCTCGTGGTCAGGTTGATCGTGCTCCGGCGTGGTCAATAACCCTCGGAAGTTGGTTTAGCGATTGCTAAGGCGTGACGTCTCACACGTTCATAGTCGGATCGTCAAGGTCGACTCCCACAGAAAATGATAGCCACCATCTCATCGAAACATCGGGACACCTTATCCTCTATCAGTATTACGCGCATGCTCCTAGGGGGATAGATTGGTAGGAAAAGACCATCGCTCGTCCCCGACTGCCACTCATAAGGAAGACAATCAATAAATAAATCATGCTCTGACTTCATCACATAACGGTTCACCATACATGCATGCTACGGGAATTACAAACTTTAACACAAGTATTTCTCAAATTCACAACTACACAACTAGCATGACTCTAATATCACCATCTCCATATCTCAAAACAATTATCAAGCATCAAACTTCTCTTAGTATTCAACACACTCATAAGAGAATTTTATTATTAATCTTGTATACCTAGCATATAAGGATTATTTAAGCAAATTACCATGCTATTCGAGACTCTCAAAATAATCTAAGTGAAGCATGAGAGATCAATACTTTCTATAAAACAAATCCACCACCGTGCTCTAAAAGATATAAGTGAAGTACTAGAGCAAAACTATATAACTCAAAAGGTATAAGTGAAGCACATAGAGTATTCTAATAATTTCCGAATCATGAGTGTCTCTCTCAAAAGGTGTGTACAGCAAATATGATTGTGGTAAACTAAAAAATAAAGACTCAAATCATACAAGACGCTCCAAGCAAAACACATATCATGTGGTGAATAAAAATATAGCTCCAAGTAAAGTTACCGATAGAAGTAGACGAAAGAGGGGATGCCTTCTGGGGCATCCCCAAAGCTTTGGCTTTTAGGTGTCCTTAGATTATCTTGGGGGTGCCATGGGAATCCCCAAGCTTAGGCTCTTGCCACTCCTTGTTCCATAATCGATCAAATCTTTACCCAAAACTTGAAAACTTCACAACACAAAACTTAAAGTAGAAAATCTCGTGAGCTCCGTTAGCAAAAGAAAACAAAAGACCACTTGAAGGTACTGTAATGAACTCATTCTTTATTTATATTGGTGTTAAACCTACTATATTCCAACTGCTCTATTATTTATAAACTATTTTACTAGCCATAGATTCATCAAAATAAGCGAACAACAAACGAAAAACAGAATCTGTCAAAAACAGAACAGTCTGTAGTAATCTGTAGCTAGCGCAAGATCTGGAACCCCAAAAATTCTAAAATAAATTTCTGGACATGCGAAATTTATCTATTAATCATCTGTAAAAAGAATTAACTAAATATCACTTTCCAAATAAACATGGCAGCAGTTCTCGTGAGCGCTAAAGTTTCTGTTTTTACAGCAAGATTAACAAGACTTTCCCCAAGTCTTCCCAACGGTTCTACTTGGCACAAACACTAATTAAACACAAAAAACACAACCAAAAAAGAGGCTAGATAAATTATTTATTACTAAACAGGACCAAAAAGCAAGGAATAAAAATAAAATTGGGTTGCCTCCCAACAAGCGCTATCGTTTAACGCCCCTAGCTAGGCATAAAAAGCAAGGATAGATCTAGGTATTGCCATAATAGTAAGATAGATCATTAAAACTCATTTCATATTCTCTACATTCGGTAGCAAGTTTTCTTTGATGCAAGCAAAAGTAATCAAAAGGGCTAAATTTAATGGGACAAAAGTCCCCAAGATCAACTTTGGGAGGTATAGGTTCCTCCTTTGGCCCTTCGTATTGCACAACGAATTCATCATTATAAGCATTCTTTTGACAGAACTTTGTTAGCCTATACTCAAGAGAATATCCTAATTCATTATTTTGAATGGCCAAATCATCATTAAGTTCAGAAATTCTATCAACTAAAATATTGGTAGGAACCCTTTTTCTAAGACTTTCATTGAAAGCAACATAATCTAGAGATTGAAAACGCATTATTTCTTCTTGATCAAAAAGGATAGCCTCCATGGGAGGACGGCAAGCGTCCACCCTATAATGCGCAAAGATTTCTTTGGCCTCTTTTATTATGAATCTAAACTCATGAGCCAAAAAGATAGTAGCGGCACGCTTAACAGAAGAATGCTCAATATTAGAAAATTCTAGGGAAATCCTTTGTATGCAAGGGTGCATGTGCATGAATTGTATTTCAAGTTCAAGTACGAGCATGTCAATAGCGTCCGCAAGACTACTAGTTCTATGAAGGATAGAACTACCCATAGAGGGTAAAGCACCGACACAAGTAAAGAAATCTTGGATAACTCCTTTTCCAATAATATTACCACTACGAATACGGAATTTTTTTGTATGTAAGATAGGGGGTTCTTCAGCAGGAGCATCCGAATTTTTCATGATATTATTATTGTCCATATCGACAATAATTTCCCCAATTTCAGACATAACGGCAGAAAGTGCAAAAGGCAAAGAGAGGCAAATAGAGAAGGAGAGGGAGGATAGAGAGAGAGGGCGAATAAAACGGCAAGGGTGAAGTGGGGGAGAGGAAAACGAGAGGCAAATGGAAAATAATGTAATGCGGGAGATAAGGGTTTGTGATGGGTACTTGGTATGTTG
This sequence comes from Triticum dicoccoides, assembly GCF_002162155.2. NCBI lineage: Eukaryota > Viridiplantae > Streptophyta > Magnoliopsida > Poales > Poaceae > Triticum > Triticum dicoccoides. The sequence continues at coordinate 373,456,612 of NC_041382.1, forward strand.
ACTTTTGCATAGACCTCCCCGTCAACGGTGCCAGAAATCCTTCTTGCTAACACTTGAGCACTTGCGTTGGTTTTCCCTTCAAGAGGAAAGGGTGGTGCAGCAAAGTAGCGTAAGTAATTCCCTCAGTTTTTGAGAACCAAGGTATCAATCCAGTAGGAGGCTACGCTCGAGTCCCTCGCACCTACACAAAACAAATAAATCCTCGCAACCAACGCGATAAGGGGTTGTCAATCCCTACACGGTCACTTACGAGAGTGAGATCTGATAGATATGATAAGATAATATTTTTGGTATTTTTATGATAAAGATGCAAAGTAAAATAAAAGCAATGAAAATAACTAAGTATTGGAAGACTAATATGATGAAGATAGACCTGGGGGCCATAGGTTTCACTAGTGGCTTCTCTCAAGAGCATAAGTATTCTATGGTGGGTGAACAAATTACTATTGAGCAATTGATAGAATTGAGCATAGTTATGAGAATATCTAGGTATGATCATGTATATAGGCATCACGTCCAAGACAAGTAGACCGACTCCTGCCTGCATCTACTACTATTAGTCCACACATCGACCGCTATCCAGCATGCATCTGGAGTATTAAGTTCATAAGAAAAGAGTAACGCCTTAAGCAAGATGGCATGATGTAGAGGGATAAATTCATGCAATATGATAAAAAAACCATCTTGTTATCCTCGATGGCAACAATACAATACGTTCCTTGCTGTCCCTACTGTCACTGGGAAAGGACACCGCAAGATTGAACCCAAAGCTAAGCACTTCTCCCATTGCAAGAAAGATCAATCTAGTAGGCCAAACCAAACTGATAATTCGAAGAGACTTGCAAGATAACCAATCATACATAAAAGAATTCAGAGAAGATTCAAATATTGTTCATAGATAAACTTGATCATAAACCCACAATTCATCAGTCTCAACAAACACACCGCAAAAGAAGATTACATCGAATAGATCTCCACAAGAGAGGGGGGAACTTTGTATTGAGATCCAAAAAGAGAGAATAAGCCATCTAGCTAATAACTATGGACCCGTAGGTCTGAGGTAAACTACTCACACTTCATCGAAGAGGCTATGGTGTTGATGTAAAAGCCCTCCGTGATCGATGCCCCCTCCGGTGGAGCTCCGGAATAGGCCCCAAGATGGGATATCATGGATATAGAAAGTTACGGCGGTGGAATTAGGGTTTTGGCTCCGTATCTGATCGTTTGGGAGTACGTAGGTATATATAGGAGGAAGAAGTACGTCGATGGAGCAACAGGGGGCCCACGAGGGTGGAGGATGCGCCTGGGGGGGTAGGTGCGCCCCCTACCTCGTGGCCTCCCTGTTGGTTGCTTGACGTAGGGTCCAAGTCTCCTAGGTCTTGTTCATTCCAAAAATCACGTTCCCAAAGGTTTCATTCCGTTTGGACTCCGTTTGATATTCCTTTTCTTCGAAACCCTAAAATAGGCAAAAAACAGCAATTCTGGGCTTGGCCTCCGGTTAGTAGGTTAGTCCCAAAAATAATATAAAAGTCTATAATAAAGCCCAATAATGTCCAAAATAGTAGATAATATAGCATGGAGCAATCAAAAATTATAGATACGTTGGAGACGTATGAGAGGTGCGCGGCCTGCCCTGGCCGCCCTTCCTCTTGTCCAATCATGCCCAATAGGCCCATTACACTCCTCGGGGGGTTCCGGTAACCCCCCGGTACTCCAATATTTGCCCGAACTTGCCCGGAACCCTTCCGAAGTCCAAACATAGTCATCCAATATATTTATCTTTATGTCTCGACCATTTCGAGACTCCTCGGCATGTCCGTGATCATATCTGGGACTCCGAACTACCTTCGGTACATCAAAACACATAAACTCATAATACCGATCGTCACCGAACGTTAAGCGTGCTGACCCTACGGGTTCGAGAACTATGTAGACATGACCGAGGCTCGTCTCCGGTCAATAACCAATAGCGGAACCTGGATGCTCATATTGGCTCCTACATATTCTACGAAGATCTTTATCGGTCAAACCGCATAACAACATACGTTGTTCCCTTTGTCATCTGTATGTTACTTGCCTGAGATTCGATCATCGGTATCTCAATACCTAGTTCAATCTCGTTACTGGCAAGTCTCTTTACTCGTTCCGTAATGCATCATCCCGCAACTAACTCGTTAGTCAAAATGCTTACAAGGCTTATAGTGATGTGCATTACCGAGTGGGCCCAGAGATACCTCTCCGATACTCGGAGTGACAAATCCTAATCTCGCTTTATGCCAACTCAACAAACACCATTGGAGACACTTGTAGAGCACCTTTATGGTCACCCAGTTACATTGTGACGTTTGATAGCACACAAGGTGTTCCTCCGGTATTCGGGAGTTGCATAATCTCATAGTCAGAGGAACATGTATAAGTTATGAAGAAAGTAGTAGCAATAAAACTGAACAATCATTATGCTAAGCTAACGGATGGGTCAAGTCAATCACATCATTCTCTTATCATGTGATCCCGTTAATCAAATGACAACTCATGTCTATGGTTAGGAAACATAACCATCATTGATTCAGCGAGCTAGTCAAGTAGAGGCAAACTAGTGACACTCTGTTTGTCTATGTATTCATACATATACGAAGTTTCCGGTTAATACTATTCTAGCATGAATAATAAACATTTATCATGATATAAGGAAATAAATAATAACTTTATTATTGCCTCTAGGGCATATTTCCTCCAGTCTCCCACTTGTACTATAGTCAATAATCTAGTTCACATCGTCATGTGATTTAATACCAATAGTTCACATCTTTATGTGATTAGTTCACATCTCCATGTGACTAATACCCAAAGGGTTTACAAGAGTCAATAATCTAGTTCACATCGCTATGTAATTAACACCCAAAGAGTGATCATGTTTTGCTTGTGAGAGAAGTTTAGTCTATGTCTGCAACATCTAGATCCGTATGTATTTTGCAAATTTCTATATCTACAATACTCTGCATGAAGCTACTCTAGCTAATTGCTCCCACTTTCAATTTGTATCTAGATCGAGACTTAGAGTCATCTAGATCGATGTAAAAAGCTTGCATCGACGTAACTCTTTATGACAAACTCTTTTATCACCTCCATAACCGAGAAATATTTCCTTAGTCCTCTAAGGATAATTTTGACCGATGTCCAGTGATCTACTCCTAGATCACTATTGTACTCCCTTGCCAGAATCATGCTAAGGTATACAATAGGACTAGTACACAACATAGCATACTTTATAGAACCTATGACTGAGGCATAGGGAATGACTTTTCATTCTCTTTCTATTTTCTGATGTGGTCGGGTTTTGAGTCTTTACTCAACTTCACACCTTGCAACACATGATAGAAATCCTTCTTTGACTGTTCCATTTTGAACTACTTCAAAATCTTGTCAAGGTATGTATTCATTGAAAAATCTTATCAAGCGTCTTGATCTATCTCTATAGATCTTGATGCTCAATGTGTAAGCAGCTTTACCGAGGTCTTTCTTTGAAAAATTCATATTCAACTATCCTTTTATGCTATCCAGAAATTCAGTATCATTTCCGATCAACAATATGTCATCCACATATAATATCAGAAATGCTATAGAGCTCCCACTCACTTTCTTGTAAATACATGCTTCTCCAAAAGTCTGCATAAAACTATATGCTTTGGTCAACTCATCAAAGCATATATTCCAACTCCGAGATGCATGCACCAGTCCATAGATGGATCGCTGGAGCATGCACACTTTGTTAGCACCTTTAGGATTGACAAAACTTTCTTGTTGTATCATATACAACTCTTCTTTAAGAAATCCATTTAAGGAATGCACTTTTGACATCCGCTTGCTAGATTTCATAAAATGTGGCAATTGCTAACATGATTTAGACAAACTTAAGGATCGCTACGAGTGAGAAAATTTCATTGTAGTCAACACCTTGAACTTGTCGAAAAACCTTTTTGCGACAATTTGAGCTTTGTATACAGTAACACTACTATCAGCGTCCGTCTTCCTCTTGAAGATCCATTTATTCTCAATGGCTTGCCAATCATTGGGCAAGTGAATCAAAGTCCATACTTTGTTCTTTATACATGGATCCCATCTCAGATTTCATGGCCCTAAGCCATTTCGCGGAATCTGGGCTCATCATCGATTCCTCATAGTTCGTAGCTTCGTCATGGTCTAGTAACATGACTTCCAGAAAGGATTACCATACCACTCTGGTGCAGACCATACTCGGGTTGTCCTATGAGGTTCGGTAGTAACTTGATCTGAAGTTTCATGATCATCATCATTAGCTTCCTCACTAATTGGCGTAGAAATCACTAGAACTGATTTCTATGATGAACTACTTTTCAATTCGGAAGAAGGTACAATTACCTCATAAGGTTCTACATTCCTCCCACTCACTTCTTTGGAGAGAAACTTCTTCTGTAGAAAGGATCCACTCTTACCAACAGTTTCTTTTGGGTATTCTATGAAGACACACTTTTCCGATTTGGGTTTAAGCTTGTCAGGCTGAAACTTTTTCACATAAGCATCACAACCCTAAACTTTAAGAAACGACAGCTTAGGTTTCTTGCTAAACCATAGTTTATACGGTGTCGTCTCAACGGATTTTTAGACGGTGCCCTATTTAACATGAATGCAGCTGTTTCTAATGCATAACCCCAAAACGATAGTGATAAATCTGTAAGAGACATCATAGATTGCACCATATCTAATAAAGTACGGGTATGACGTACGGACACACCATTATGCTGTGGTGTTCCAGGTGGCATGAATTTGTGAAACTATTCCACATTGTTTTAGTTCAAGACCAAACTCATAACTCAAATATTCGTCTCCGCGATCAGATCATAGAAACTTTATTTTCTTGTTACGATGATTTCCCACTTCACTCTGAAATTCTTTAAACTTTTCAAATGTTTCAGACTTATGTTTCATCAAGTAGATATACCCATATCTGCTCAAATCATCTGTGAAGGTCAGAAAATATTGATACCCACCGCGAGCCTCAACACTCATCGAACCGCATACATCAGTATGTATTATTTCCAATAAGTCAGTTGCTCGCTCCATTGTTCCGGAGAACAGAGCCTTAGTCATCTTGCCCATGAGGCATGGTTCGCAATCATCAAGTGACTCATAATCAAATGATTCCAAAAGCCCATCAGCATGGAGTTTCTTCATGCGCTTTAGACCAATATGACCTAAATGGTAGTGCCACATATAAGTTGCACTATCATTATTAACTTTGCATCTTTTGGCTTCAATATTATGAATATGTGTATTACTATGATCGAGATTGAATAAACCATTCACCTTGGGTGTATGACCTCAGAAAGTTTTATTCATGTAAACAGAATAATAATTATCCTTGACTTAAATGAAAAACCGTATTGCAATAAACATGGTCCAATCATATTATGCTTTACGCAGACACCAAATAACATTTATTTTAGGTTCAACACTAATCCCGAAGGTAAAGGGAGTGTGCGATGGTGATCTGATCAAACTTGGAATCACTTCCAACTCACATCATCACCTCACCCTTAACTAGTCTCTGTTTATTTTTCAACTCCCGTTTCGAGTTACTACTCTTAGTAACTGAACCAGTATCAAATACTAAGGTGTTGTTATAAACACTAGTAAAGTACACATCAATAACATGTATATCAAATATATACTTTTGTTCACTTTGCCATCCTTCCTATCCGTCAAGTATCTAGGGCAGTTCCAGTTCCAGTGACCATTTCCTTTGTAGTAGAAGCACTCAGTTCCAGGCTTGGGTCTAGCTTTGAGCTTCTTCATGGGAGTGGCAACTTACTATCCTTTCTTCTTTGAAGTTCCTCTTTCTTTCCATTTTCCCTTTTCTTGAAACTAGTGGTCTTGTTAACCATCAACACTTGATGCTATTTCTTGATTTCTAGATTCATCGATTTCAGCATCGCGAAGAGCTTGGGAATTACTTTCGTCATCCCTTGCATATTATAGTTCATCACTAAGTTCCAGTAACTTGGTGATAGTGGCTAGAGAACTTTATCAATTACTATCTTATCTGGAAGATTAACTCCTACTTGATTCAAGCAATTGTAGTACCCAGACAATCTGAGCACATGCTCACTGGTTGAGCTATTCTCCTCCACCTTGTAGGCAAAGTACTATCTGAGGTCTCATACCTCTCGACATGGGCATGAGTATGAAATACCAATTTCAACTCTTAGAACATCTTATATGTTCCGTGGAGTTCAAAACGTTTTTGAATTGCCGGTTCTAAGCCGTAAAGCATGGTGCACTAAACTATTAAGTAGTCATCATACCGAGATGTGTCAAACGTTCATAACGTGTGCATCTGCTCCTGCAATAGGTTTGTCACCTAGCGGTGCATCAAGGACATAATTCTTCTGTGCAGCTATGAGGATAATCCTCAGATCACGGACCCAGTCCGCATCATTTCTACTATCATCTTTCAACTTATTTTTCTCTAGGAACATATCAAAAAATAAACGGGGAGCTACATCGCAAGCTATTGATGTACAACATAGATATGCAAATACTATCAGGACTAAGTTCAGGATAAATTAAAGTTCAATTAATCATATTAATTAAGAACTCCCACTTAGATAGACATCCCTCTAGTCATCTAAATGATCACGTGATCCAAATCAACTAAACCATGTCCGATCATCACATGAGATGGAGTAGTTTTCAATGGTGAACACCACTATGTTGATCATATCTACTATATGATTCACGCCCGACCTTTCGGTCTCCAGTGTTCTGAGGCCATATCTGCATATTCTAGGCTTGTCAAGTTTAACCCAAGTTGGAGAAACTGACACCCACCAGCCACCTGTGTGCGAAGCACGTCGGTAGAACCAGTCTCGCGTAAGCGTACGCATAATGTCAGTCTGGGCCGATTCATCCAACAATACAGCGGAATCAAGAAACAACTATTGACGGCAAGCAATATGTATATACCCACGCCCACAACTCCTTTGTGTTCTACTCATGCATATAACATCTACGCATAGACCTGGCTCAGATGCCACTGTTGAGGAACGCAGTAATTTCAAAAAACTTCCTACGCACACGCAAGATCATGGTGATGCATAGCAACAAGAGGGGAGAATGTCGTCCACGTACCCTCGTAGACCGTAAGCGGAAGCATTATGAGAACGCGGTTGATGTAGTCGTACGTCTTCACGATCCGACTGATCCATGTACCGAACGTACGACACCTCCGAGTTCAGCACACGTTCAGCTCGGTGACGTCCCATGAACTCTGATCCAGCAAAGCTTCAAGGGAGAGTTCCGTTAGCACGACGGCATGATGACGGTGATGATGATGCTACCAACACAGGGCTTCGCCTAAGCACCGCTATGATATGACCGAGGTGGATTATGGTGGAGGGGGCACCGCACATGGCTAAAAGATCAACTGATCAACTTGTGTGTCTATGGGGTGCCCCCCTCCCCTGTATATAAAGGAGTGGAGGAGGGGGAGAGGCCGGCCCTCCTAGGCGCTCCCCAAGGGGAGTCCTACTCCCACCAGGAGTAGGACTCCAACCCTTCCAAGTGTAGGAGTAGGAGAGAGGGAAGGATGAGAGAGGGGGAAGGAAAGGGGGGCGTCCCCCCTCCTTGTCCAATTCGGACTAGAGGGAGAGGGGGCACGCGGCCTGCCCTGGCCGCCCTTTCTCTTCTCCACTAAGGCCCAATAGGCCCATTACACTCCCCGGGGGGTTTCGGTAACCCCCCGGTACTCCATTATTTGTCCGAACTTGCCTAGAACCCTTCCGAAGTCCAAACATAGTCATCCAATATATCGATCTTTATGTCTCGACCATTTCGAGACTCCTCGTCATGTCCGTGATCATATCTGGGACTCCGAACTACCTTCGGCACATCAAAACACATAAACTCATAATACCGATCGTCACCGAATGTTAAGCGTGCGGACCCTACGGGTTCAAGAACTATGTAGACATGACCAAGACTTGTCTCCGGTCAGTAACCAATAGCGGAACCTGGATGCTCATATTGGCTCCTACATATTCTACGAAGATCTTTATCGGTCAAACCGCATAACAACATACGTTGTTCCCTTTGTCATCTGTATGTTACTTGCCCGAGATTCGATCGACGGTATCTCGATACCTAGTTCAATCTCGTTACCGGCAAGTCTCTTTACTCATTCCGTAATGCATCATCCCGCAACTAACTCATTAGTCACAATGCTTGCAAGGCTTATAGTGATGTGCATTACCGAGTGGGCCCAGAGATACCTCTCCGATACTCAGAGTGACAAATCCTAATCTTGATCTATGCCAACTCAACAAACACCATCGGAGACACATGTATAGCACCTTTATAATTACCCAGTTACGTTGTGGCGTTTGATAGCACACAAGGTGTTCCTCTGGTATTCGGGAGTTGCATAATCTCATAGTCAAAGGAACATGTATAAGTTATGAAGAAAGTAGTAGCAATAAAACTGAACATTATGCTAAGCTAACGGATGGGTCAAGTCAATCACATCATTCTCTAATGATGTGATCCCATTAATCAAATGACAACTCATGTCTATGGTTAGGAAACATAACCATCATTGATTCAACGAGCTAGTCAAGTAGAGGCAAACTAGTGACACTCTGTTTGTCTATGTATTCACACATGTACTAAGTTTTCGGTTAATACAATTCTATCATGAATAATAAACATTTATCATGATATAAGGAAATAAATAATAATTATATTATTGCCTCTAGGGCATATTTCCTTCACTTGCTGGCACGCAAATGGCTGCACCCAGAGAATTGGCAGAGAAAGCCCATTTGACGGTACTACTTAACATCCCAGTTCTTATCACTTATGCCGAAGAACACTTGGCGGAGATACGCCAAAGCTTCTTACCAATGGTGCCTTCATCAGATGTGGAGATGAAGGAGCACACTAAGAATTACGCTGAATGGCTGAAGAATCATTTGGCACAAGGATGCATTGATGACATTGCTACGTGGTTGGCACAAAAGCCATCACCTACGGTGTTGACGTACCAAGCATATGACATAAATGGATACACGTTCTACACTGAGGAACGTGATCAGAAGACCTCGTATCAGAATAGCTCTGTTCGAATAGAATGCATGACTGTAAATCAAGCTGATAAAAGGGTATACTATGGAACCATCAAAGAGATTTAGGAGCTTGACTATGTGAAAGTTAACTTGGCATTATTCAGGTGCGCATGTGTAACACCCACGATGCGGTTATAGCTCCCACGTGTCGAGGCACGACTTAGAGACATAACCGCATATTGGTTTTGTTGCAAGAAGGGTCATCTTCGCAAACATCCCATGTAATGAATAAGACAGCGATAAGTAGAGTTGGCTTACACTCGCCACGTCACACAATACATAAATAATTCATACATCATCCAAAATACACTCATAGATCGACTACGGTCAAATCCAAATGAAAAAGGAAGATAACCCCAAATGCTAGATCCCTGATCGTCCCAACTGGGCTCCACTACTGATCATCAGGAAACGACACATAGTGATGACCAAGGTCCTCGTCGAACTCTCACATGAGTTCGGTAGCATCTCCTGCACTGGTATCATCGGCCTGCAACTGTTTTGGAAGTATCCATGAGTCACGAGGACTCAACAATCTCACACCCGCGAGATCAAGACTATATAAGCTTATGGGTAGGGTAAGGTAATGAGGTGGAGCTGCAGCAAGCGCTAAGCAAATATGGTGGATAACATACGCAAATAATAGTAAGATGAGAAGCTACGCATCGGTCGAGAAACTAGAAGTGATCAAGAAGTGATCCTGAAACTACTTACGCGCATGCATAACACAAACCGTGTTCAGTTCCTGGACTCCGCCGAAAAGAGACCATCACGGCTACACATGCGGTTGATTCATTTTAATTAAGTCAAGTGTCAAGTTCTTTACAACCAGATATTTACAAATTCCCATCTACCACATAACCGCGGTCACAGCTCTCGAAAGTTTATACCCACTTCGGACCAACACTCAGAGGAGCACTGGCCCGGGGGGGTTAAAATAAAGATGACCCTCGGGTCTGCAGAACCCAAGGGAAGGTTATAGGTTCTTAGTAAAATGTAAAACCAAGGTTGGGCCTTGCTGGAGGAGTTTTATTCAAGGCAAACTGTCAAGGGGTCCCATAACCCCGACCACGTAAGGAACACAAAATCAAGGAACATAACACCGGTATGACGAAAACTAGGGCGGCAAGAGTGGAACAAAACACCGGGCATAAGGCCGATCCTTCCACCCTTTACCAAGTATATAGATGAATTAATTAAAATAAGAGATAATGTGATATCCCAACATAACCATGTTCCAACATGGAACAAACTTCAACTTCACCTGCAACTAACAACGCTATTAGAGGGGTTGAGCAAAAGCGGTAACATAGCCAAACAACGGTTTGCTATGAAGGTGGGTTAGAGGCTTGACATGCCAATATGGGAGGCATGATATAACAAGTGGTAGGTAGCGCGACATAGCGATAGAGCGAACAACTAGCAAGCAAAGATAGAAGTGATATCGAGGGTATGGTCATCTTGCCTGCAATGTACTCAGAGTTGTCGAAAGCTTGATCCTCGTTAGCGTACTCAACAGGTTCCTCGTTCATGTACTCATCTCCCGGCTCTACCCAAAGCAAGAACACTAGCAATGGAACAACAATCAATCACGGTGCAATGCACAAGCAACATGATGCAATACATCGCATGATATGAAAGATATGATATGCAATGCATATGCATATGCGTGCTCCGGAAGGGAAAGAATGATCAAGGCATCAACTTTTCATAACAATTATGCCGTCGGAAATATGAGGTGATTTCGGTCGAAATCGATATAAGGATCACTGGAAACGGATGCACGGTTTGCAAATGGCAAGCAATACAAGAATGATGCAAAACTGCGATTAACAGCATGATAGCACTTAGAATGCAACAAGAAACTAATCTAATGCACTCCAAAAAAAGCAAAAAATCATATGGGCATAAAGTACACATGAAGCATTACAAAACATGAACACTAAGCTCCTACTAGTTCTCTTTAGAACAAACTCAAAATAGCATGGCAAAAATGCAAACGATATCAGCTTCACAGACTTAGAGAAATTACTAACATGTCAAAAACAGCATCAGGGAGCAATGTTTAGAGCAAGCAAACAATATGCTACAGGAACATATCATGGCAAACAAAGGCATGGTATGCTATTACTAAATGCCCCTAACAAAACACCCTTACTGAACATACGCCAAAAAATGCACAGAAAATATGATTACACCCATGCAAACATAGCAAGTTTTATAAACAGATTCAGACTTTGTGGAATCTCAGGACATGGCAAAAACTGATTGATGATAGCAACTTTGCAAGCTCATGCCACTCACCACAAAGAATTACATGACAACACAAGCATA
>NC_041382.1:373468517-373491864 GCF_002162155.2 Triticum dicoccoides
AATTCATAGGATGCATGGATCACTAGAAAAACACATGGCAAAGTTGAATAACATGTTAACAATCTGCCAGGAACAATATTTAGCAAAAGTAGAGCATGATAATGACCTGATACACTTCTCCATAATTGCAAACAGAGGCATGAATGCATAGAGCAATACCACATCTTCAAAACATTTTTACTGAACTATCTCAAAATGTGCATGTATCTCATGATAGAAACAAGTTTACATGGCATCCATATGTAACAGGAAAAAGACTTCGCAAAACAACTAAGGGTCTGAAATCAGCAACATTATGGAGCCTACTTTGCATGCTTGTGCTTGTCACCACATAGCTCATAAAAATAAAAGACTTGCACCACTGTAAATATGGCATGATGGAGCTCATAAGACATGTATTCATCATGCTCATAGGATGCACACACAAAATGCAACAAAAATGACAAATCATCAAGTTCTGTTAAGAACCGGCAGACAACATTATATAGCACTCTTGCAACGATGATAATGTCATCAATATAGATAGTAACATGCATGAAAATGCCACTAACGTGAAGAGCTTAACGAGATGAACATTTCGACATAGCATATGCATGAATTGGAGCAACGAGCATGGAGATACGCCATGATGAAGGAGGCATGAAAATAATAGGGCTTCGGGACTTCGCCAAAAATACTAAGTCCAACGAGCGCGATATAGCTAAGAAATGCACGAGCGGGGAATAGAGGGCTGCTCACCCTGGGCTTCGACCCAAGACAGTGGAGCGGCGGGCCGGTGAGATCTGGGCCTTGGGGAGGGGCGCCCCACACGGGGGTCAATGCGAGCGGCAACACTCGCCTCTGATGATGAGTAGGATGGCGGCGCGAGCGGCTGGGCTCACCGGATCCGTGGGCATACGGCGGCACCGAGCCGGATCCGGCCGGGGCGGCGTGCTCTGGCACCGAGCGGGCGGCGGCGGAAGTGAGGCGAGGCGACGTGGAGCTCCTGGCGGCGGGGTCAGCGCGACGGTGGTGGGGCAACTCCGGCATCGGTGGACTCAGCGGCGACGGCCGATGCGGTTTCCGGCGAAGAGGCAGGGTCCGGCGAGGTGGCGTGGTGCAGGGCGGCGGAGCCAGCGCGGGGGCGGTGTGGTTCGGGCCGCGCGGGCCAGATCTGGGGTCGGTGGGCCGTGGTGGAGGTGGGACGGCGGCGGGACACGTGGCGCATTCTCACTGGCTCGGGGCGGTGGCGCGCGTACATGTCCGGCTGCGAGGTGGGGCGATGGCTAGGGTTTGGACCCAGGAATTTGGAGGGGGTGCACATATTTATAGGTAGAGGGAGCTAGGAGAGTCCAAATGAGGTGCGGTTTTCGCCCACACGATCGTGATCCAACAAGGAGAGAATGGACGAGGTTTACATGGGTTATTGGGCTGTTTTGGAGGGGTGTTGGGCTGCAACACAAAAGAGGTTTTTGCGGTTAGCCGGTAACCGTTGGGGCATCGAACGACCTCCAAATTGAACGAAATTTGCCAGGCGGTCTACCGGTGATGTCCCAAGGCCACTTGAAAAATCTTGGTCCATTCCGAGAATGTTTTTCTCCCGCTCACGAAACGAGAATAGAGGGGGTGCAACGGGGCACGATAGAGCATCGGATTGCGAAACGGACAACGGGAAAAAATGCTCGGATGCATGAGACGAACACGAATGCAAATGAGATGCACATGATGACATGAGATGAAATGCATGACATGAACAAAACGAAAAACAAAGACAAAACCCAATCACGAAGGGAATATCATATCACATAGGCGAAAATGGCAAGAGTCGGAGTTACAAATATGGAAAATTACATCTGGGGTGTTACAACACTCCACCACTACAAGAGGATCTCGTCCCGAGATCTAGGACTGAAAGAAATCTGGATATTAGGAACGGAGGTGATCCTCACGTTCCCAGGTGGCTTCTCGATTGGAATGGTGTGACCACTTCACTTTCAGGAATTTGATTGACTTGTTGTGAGTCTTGCGCTCGGTTTCTTTAAGAATAGCAATGTGATGCTCATGATAAGACAAATCTTCTTGAAGATCAATCTCTTCTAAGTTGATAGTGTGCTTAGGAGTCTTGAAGCACTTGCGAAGCTATGACACATGAAACACATCATGCACGTTTGCGAAGTTGGACGGAAGCTCAAGTTGATACGCGAGGTCGCCTCTTTTTCCAATGATCTTGAAAGGACCCACGTATCTCAGGGCAAGCTTCCCTTTGATACCGAAGCGTTGAGTACCTTTCATTGGAGAGATGCGGTGGTAGACATGGTCATCGATATCGAAAGGCAAGTCACGGTGCTTGCTATCATAGTAACTCTTCTGGCGCAATTGCGTGGCTTTGAGATTTTCATGGATGACACATTTCTTCAGCTTCTGCGATCAAGTTGTTGCCAAGAAGTTGGCGTTCACCAGTCTTTGACAAATTGAGAGGAGTACGACACTTTCTGCCATAAAGAATTTCAAATGGGGCCTTGCCCGAACTTGCTTGGAAGCTATTGTTGTAGGAGAACTCGGCATATGGAAGACAATCTTCCCACTTCATACTGAAAGAGATGACACAAGCCATGAGCATGTCTTCAAGAATTTGATTGACTCGCTCGACTTGCCCACTTGTTTGAGGATGGAAGGTTGTGTTGAAGTGAATGTTGGTGCCCATGGCCTTTTGGAAGGAGTCCCAGAACATAGAGGTGAAAATGCATCCGTGGTCTAAAGAGATCATTTGTGGAATGCCATGCAAGGAGACAATTCTAGAGGTGTATAGCTCTGCCAACTGAGCTACTGTGATAGATTCTTTGATTGGAAGGAAATGAGCCACTTTTGTAAGCGTGTCAATGACGACGAAGATATCATCATTCCCATGCTTGGACTTAGGAAATCCAATGACGAAGTCCATTTCAATATGGTCAAACTTCCATTCTAGAATAGCAAGAGGTTGGAGGAGACCAGCTGGTCATTGGTGTTCTGCTTTCACTCTTCGACAGACATCACATTCATTCATGAATTGAGCGATCTCTCGCTTCATTCGAGTCCACCAATACGACTGATTGAGGTCATGGTACATCTTCGAACTGTCAGGATGAATAGATAGAAGAGAATTGTGCGCTTCGTTCATTATGACCTTCCTTAGATAACATTTGGAACCACAATCCAGTCCTCGAAGAATAAAGTGTCTTTGTCATCAATGCGATAGCACTTGTATTTGGGTTGGCTCTTGGCAATACCATGTTTCACTCTCTTCACCATGGTGTCAAGGAGTTGTGCCTCACGAATTTGATCTTCCAAAGTTGGAGTGACTTGAAGGTTGGCAAGAAAACCTTGAGGAACAAATTGGAGGTTGAGTTTGCGGAAAGCTTCACAAAGATCTGGTTGGAAAGGGTTGAGAATTAAGCTGTTGAAGTAAGCCTTCCTGCTCAAAGCATCTGCAATCACATTGGCCTTGCCTGGAGTATATTCAATACTTGGATTGTACTCTTGAATCATTTTGACCCAACGAGTTTGCCTGAGGTTGAGGTTGGGTTGAGTGAAGATATACTTGAGTCCCTTGTGATCTGTGTAAATGTCCACTTGCCTTACCAACAAGAGATGTCTCCATGTTATTAATGCATGGAAAACTACCGCCAACTCAAGATCGTGAGTGGGCTAGTTCCTTTCATTGGGCTTCAACTGACGAGAGGTATAAGCCACAACTTTCTTCTCTTGCATTAACACAGCGCCTAGACCTTGCAAAGAGGCATCACAGAAAACTTTGAATGGCTTGGATTCGTCAGGAGGAGTCAAGATAGGAGCTGAGATAAGCTTCTCTTTTAGATTGTTGAAAGCAACATCACACTCAGGTGTCGAGACATGCTTGACATGCTTCTGGAGGAGGCTGGAAAGAGGCTTTGCAATCTTCAAGAAATTCTTAACGAATCTTCGACAATAGCTTGCAAGCCCAAGGAAACTGCGGAGCTGCTTGACATTCTGAGGAGGTTCCCAATTCACAATTGCAGAAACTTCTCGGGATTAACAGCGATGCCCTTGGTGGAGATGATATGACCAAGGTGAAGAACTTCATCAAGCCAAAACTCACATTTGGAAAACATCGCATAGAATTGATACTCTCTGAGCTTGTCGAGCACCAATCTCAAATGCTTGGCATGATCCTTCTTATTCTTGGAGAAGACTAAGATATCATCAAGATACACCAGGGCGAATTCATTTGTGTAGGGGTTGAAGATGAAGTTCATCATGCGAGAGAACATTGGAGGAGCATTGACAAGGCCGAAAGACATGATGGTATATTCATAAGAACCATAGCTTGTTCTGAATGCTGTCTTGGGAATATCTTGTTCACGAATGCGAATCTGATGATAACCCATACGGAGGTCAAGCTTGGAGAATACTTTAGCACCTTTAAGTTGCTCGAATAACTCATTGATGTTGGGAAGTGGATACTTGTTCTTTATTGTCTTCTTGATCAATGGACAGTAGTCGACACAAAGTCGGTCCGTGCCATCCTTCTTCCAGACAAAAAGAACACCACAGCCCCACTGAGATGAACTCGGTCTGATCAAACCTAGATGCTCTTGTTTATTGAGCTGTTTCTTCAATTCCTTCATCTCCTTTGGTCCAAGGTTGTATGGACGCTTGCAAACAGGTTCCGTACCAGGCTCAAGATCGATAACGAATTCAACTGGCCGGTGAGGAGGCATTCCCGAAAGCTCTTCTCGAAAGACGTCTTGGTACTCACAAACGCCAACTCGCCCTTCTCATTGAGAGAAAATAGTCGAATGGTTTCATCCCAAGCGGCATAGATGATCACATCCTTAGAAGAATGTGTCAAATGAATCTCCCTGGCAACACAATCAAGTTGAGCCTTGTGCTTAGAAAGCCAGTCCATGCCGAGAATTAGATCAATATCCGAGTCACCTAGAACAATTGGTTTAGATAGAAACTTATAGTTGCCCATCTTGATGGAACATCCAGAACCACCAAAATAGAGCTCAATCATTTACCCGGAGAAACGACAGCCATGGGTTTACCCAAATGTGAAGAAGTGAATTCATGCTTGGCAAAAAACGGTCTTGACATGAAACAATGCGATGCACCAGTATAAAATAAGACTTTAGCAGGAATGGAGTTAACTGAAAGATTACCCATGATCACTTCTGTAGAATCCTTTGCTTGAGCTGCATTCATCATGTTCACCTTAGCATGCTTGGGATTATGCTTGACCACTGCATTGCTTGAAGATCTCACAGGAGGAGGAGGCGGAAGGCGCCTTTGGTTGAAGCACTTGTTCGCATAGTGACCTTTCTGCTGACACTTGTTGCAAGTCACCTCTGAGAGCAGACGATGATAAGGAGCACTTGACCTTGGAGCTTGAGTCCGGGACTTGTTCTGATAGCATCGGTTGGGTGGGTGGGAAGATCCATGGCCACCTTTGTTCTTCTGCTGGTAGGGCTAACGAAACGGAGGAGGAGGAAGCGAGAAATTTTGTTGCTTAGCTGCCACTTGTGAGGAAGAAGAAGACTAGACTCCATCCCTGATTCTCTTCTTAGAAGCCTCACACTTGAGCTGAGCACCTTCTTGCTTAAGGGGCATGTTATAGAATTGATCGAACTTAGTAGGCTCAAGAAGCACGAGCGCTAACTGCAGATCTTCTCTGAGGCCACCTCTAAAGTGATAGACCATGCTCTTTTCATCAGGAACATCCTGCCTTGCAAAGTGAGCAAGTTTCTGAAACTGGATGTTGTATTGGTACACGGACATGCTGCCTTGCTTGAGATTGCGGAACTCCTCACGCTTGTTCCCAGCAACACTTGTTGGAATATGATGAGCTTTGAAGTCTCAGCAGAAATCATCCCAGGTAATCACACGACATCCTCTGGAATCTTTGTATTGTTGATACCAATCAGCATCTTGGTCCTTGAGCTGAAAAGAAGCGAACTTGACATAGTCCTCAGGCCTGACATTGCTACATTCAAAATGCTTGTTGATGTCCATGAGCCAATCATCGGCGTCCGTGGCCTCGGCATAGTAGCTGAAAGACTTCGGCTGATTTGCAAGGAACTGGTTGAGGGTAGCAAACTGAGGCTGATTGTTCAAATTCCCTTGGCCTTGATTCCCTTGGTTGCCTTGAACTTGGTTGCGCTCTTGCAAGAGTTGCAAAAGCATCTGAGCATTGGCATTGGTGGCTGCCATGACAGCTTGCCATGCCTCCGGAGGTGGAGGTGGTGGCGGACGTTTCACCTGACTCCCATCATTGCATTCTGGATTCAGACGCGTTGGAGGAGCCATCCTAAAGGGGGTGACATCTGTTAGAATCTTGATAGACAGATAGACAAGCTGAATCAATGGATAGAAATTGAAACATATAGTCTTCACAATAAACATTCGAACACAGATGAACGAATGAATTCCAAAGTTGACATCACATGTCCATTAAGTTGAGAAGCCACTTAGATAAAGATTGAAGAATGAAACAACAAGGTACGGCTGGAACAAATAAGTGGTAAGGATTACCCAATCACAAACCAAATATCTGCGGGAAGAAAAACTAGAGCTACTTGAATTCCCACCTATAAACTCCTGAAACTTTCTGGTTATGCAATCTGGTGTTGGGATACAGGGAGGCACAATATATATCACACAACTAAGAAGCCCTACGCTCCAACTGTATCCATCCTTCAACACATATACAAGAAACCTTCAGAAATCATGTACCTCAACCTTCGAAAAGCATCCGTTATACGAGTTATGGCAATACTCCCGAACTCCCACCCCAGTATTGGGTGGCGTCGAGGTTATCTCACCAACAACTACATAAAAGAGATTTTCGATGTCGGCAAACTCAGGTATTCCAGAACTGCAACGATAAAATTGTGACGACAACACCTCGGAGCTCAACTCCCCGGGACACTGCCACAACCCCTAAATGTCAGGACGCACCAAGAACTATGTTCTCGTCACAAGAATATCAGAACGTTCCCAAGATACCCACGTGATCCTAATTTTTTTTGTGAAATTTGAGGAGAGGAAAGTCAAAACATCTACGTCAGGAGGCCTCACCAGAGTGACAAAGGGACTGAGGAGTATCAAGCAGGGGGATCCTAAGTCGGGGATGGCTCTGATACCAACTTGTAACACCCACAATGCGGCTATAGCTCCCACGTGTCGAGGCACGACTTAGAGACATAACTGCATAGTGGTTTTGTCGTAAGAAGGGTCATCTTCGCAAACATCCCATGTAACGAATAAGACAGGGATAAATAGAGTTGGCTTACACTCGCCACGTCACACAATACATAAATAATTCATACATCATCCAAAATACACTCATAGACTAACTACGGTCAAATCCAAATGAAAAAGGAAGATAACTCCAAATGCTAGATCCCTGATCGTCCTAACTGGGCTCCACTACTGCTCATCAGGAAACTACACGTACTAACGACCAAGGTCCTCGTCGAGCTTCCACTTGAGTTCGGTAGCATCACCTACACTGGTCTCATCGGCACCTACAACTGTTTAGGAGGTATCTGTGAGTCATGAGGACTCAGCAATCTCACACCCGTGAGATCAAGACTATTTAAGCTTATGGGTAGGGTAAGGTAGTGAGGTGGAGCTGCCGCAAGCGCTAAGCAAATATGGTGGCTAACATACGCAAATAAGAGTAAGATGAGAAGCTACGCATCGGTCGAGAAGCTAGAAGTGATCAAGAAGTGATCCTGAAACTACTTATGTGCATGCATAACACAAACCGTGTTCACTTCCCGGACTCCGCCGAAAAGAGACCATCACGGCTACACACGTAGTTGATTCATTTTAATTAAGTCAAGTGTCAAGTTCTCTACAACCGGATATTAACAAATTCCCATTTGCCACATAACCGCTGGCACGGCTCTCAAAAGTTTATACCCTGCAGGGGTGTCCCTACTTAGCCCATCACAAGCTCTCAAGATCAACGAAGGATATTCCTTCTCCCGGAAAGACCCGACCAGTCTCAGAATCCCGGTTACAAGACATTTCTACAATGGTAAAACAAGACCAGCAAAGCCACCCGACTGTGCCGACAAATCCCAATAGAAGCTGCACATATCTCGTTCTCAGAGCACGCCGGATAGGTCAAGCTATGAGTAAAACCAGCCTTCAAGTTTCCCCGAGGTGGCCCCGCAAGCTGTCCTATTCGGACCAACACTCAGAGGAGCACTGGCCCGGGGGGATAAAATAAAGATGACCCTCGGGTCTGCAGAACCCAAGGGAAGGTTATAGGTTGTTAGGCAAATGTAAAACCACAGTTGGGCCTTAATACGTCTCCAACGTATCTATAATTTTTTATTGTTCCATGCTATTATATTATCAACCTTGGATGTTTTATATGCTTTTATATGATTTTTGGGACTAACCTGTTAACCTAGATGATGTAGGGTAGAACCCTAATCGCCTGATATTTCACGAAAGGAGCGAAATCCCGCGATGAACACGAAGAACACAAAGGGGAAAACGAGGGAAACACAAGGGAAATAGGATAGGAACATTCAAACCAACAAAATAGTCACACATGTGCTAGATCCCCGAATACATAAAGTAAGATACACGATCCATGATCAACTAGGGATGATACATTGTAACCGGTCTTCTCCGTGAGGAGGTCTTGATGTTCTTCCCTAAAGAGGGGTCTTGAATCCACTTGGGGAATCTTCTCCGAGGAGGTGCGATCTCCGAGGAGAAAGTAACCAAGTGGATGAGCAAAGATCTCACACAAACATGAGCTATCTCTTTGCTAACCCTAAAACGTAGGTAGGAGAAGAGTATTTATAGTCTAGGTGACGAAAGGGTACACGGGCCTCGGCCCAAGTCGCTGCGCGCAGGCAGGGCCGGAAGTTCCGGGTGCCGGAGGTTTCGGGGAGGGTCCGGCCTAACCCAAGAGTTGGCGCGGGTGGAGCTGGGCTGGCATCTGAGGGCCGGAAGGTCCGGGCTAGCCGGAGGTTCCGGGCGCCGGAAGGTCCGGGACAGGTTCCGGGCTAACCAGAGAGTTGGCATGTCTGGGCTGGTCGAAGTCATTGGAGGCCGGAAGCTCCGGGTCGGCCGGAAGTTTCGGGCTCTGGCCGGAGGTTCCGGGCGGTCCAGAGTGTTGACGCATGTCTCTTCTTCTACCGACCTCGGCTCCGTGTCTTCAGCGTTGTACGTGATCACACATAGCATCTCGGACTTAGGCAGTAGCCATGTCTCACTTGAAGAGGGGGGAAACTCAAGTAGGAGTGATGTCACCTCGGATTGAATAGCACGTGACCTAGCTCTGGTCATGGGCCCACTTGGAGCTTGGATAGTTGAGGTGGCGTCCATGGGGATGGTCGTGTGATGCTCCGCATCATCTCCCCTCCCCTGGGGAAGATCCGTCCTCGTATCAAATTCTTCATCACCATGGAAGGGAGAGAGATCTTTGATGTTGAAGATGTCACTCACGTTGTACTTGTCGCGCGGTAGGTCGATCTTGTAAGCGTTGTCGTTGTAGCATGCGAGCACCTTGAAGGGTCCATCCGCTCGTGGTTGAAGCTTGGACTTGCGCTCTTGTGGAAAGCGGTCCTTGCGAAGGTGTAGCCATACGAGATCACCAATGTTGAAGACCATAGGTTGCTTGTTGACGTTGAGCTTGGTCGCAGGGCGTTGTACTTGGCGTTCGATGGTGTTTCTTGTATCTTCATGCACCTTCTTAAGATGTGTCGCTCGTGCACTTGCGTCCAAATTGATGAGCTCTTGGAGTGGTAGGGGAAGAATGTCCAATGGTGACAATGGGTTGAATCCGTAGACGACCTCGAAGGGGGACTTGCCGGTTGTTGAGTGTCTTGCCCGATTGTAGGCGAACTCGGCGATAGGTAGATACTCCTCCCACTCCTTGATGTTCTTCTTGATGAGTACTCGAAGTAGAGCAGAGAGTGTGCGGTTGGTCACCTCCGTTTGGCCGTCGGTTTGAGGATGGTAAGCCGTGGAGAAGAGTAGCTTGATTCCGAGCTTGGCGCATAGGGTCTTCGAAAAGTAGCTAAGGAACTTGACATCGCGGTCCGAAACGATAGTCTTTGGCACACCATGTAGACGCAATATGTCCCTACAAAAGAGATTAGCAACATGTGAAGCATCGTCTATCTTGTTGCAAGGAATGAAGTGTGCCATTTTAGAGAAACGGTCCACGACGACAAATATGGAATCTTTCCCATTTCGAGTCCTAGGCAAACCAAGTACAAAGTCCATGCTAATGTCTTCCCTTGGTTGGTATGGAATTGGTAGGGGCATATAGAGGCCATGAGATTGAGCTTTGGACTTAGCTTTGCGACATGTAGAGCATCGGTTGGTGAAACGATTGACGTCCCGAAACATTGATGAGGACATCAATACCATTGTTACACCCACAGCCCCTGCTGCTATACATATTGGACCAATTACTAGAGCTCATGCACGCCAATTGAATTATCAGGTACTTTTGTTTCTTGGTAACGATTCTAATGTTCATGAGAATATGATGATGCCTAAATTGGATACATTTGTCTTGCTTACAAATGAAGGGCCTAGCTTGGACAAGAAAGATGAACCTTGGGAGAAGTTCAAGTGTGGAGAGGATGGCATGCGCAAGGGGATCCAGAACGGAGTTACAAGTGATGATTTCAGGACTTTGAAGCCACCATAAGGAATGCATGAAGCCTTGGACGAAATATACAAGATGCCACTTCATAAATTTCGTCCAGAGGCTATTTTAGGTGCTGCGTCACCTTATTGTTGGGCCAGGCCCATGTATTTTCGAAATACTTAAGTATAGGCTGTTTTTAGAGTCTATATGTGTGGGGAAACAAGAGTTAGGGTTGGTTTCAGACCCCTCCTCCAAGGGCCACGAAATTCCCCCCTCTTCCTCCATATATACAGCCCTTAGGGCATCGTTTAGACTTTGGGTTTTGTTTATACTAAAAGTTTGCCATAGCTGCAACTTCGCGTCCTTCGTTTGTGTCCAACGACCAGACCAAGACGTCATAGAACCCCACCTTCATTAATAAAGCTTTCCTCTTTTATTCGCAATATCCAGATTGCAATCTCAGTTTCTTGCTTGTTCTTTGTTTGCTCGCAGGAAATAGACCCTCGTGGTCAGGTTGATCATGCTCCGGCGTGGTCAATAACCCTCAGAAGTTGGTTTAGTGATTGCTAAGGCGCGACGTCTCGCACGTTCGTAGTCGGATCGTCAAGGTCGACTCCCACAGAAACGATAGCCACCATCTCATCGAAACATCGGGACACCTTTGCCTCTATCAAGTGGTATCATATTTCCAGGTTGCTCGGTGAGATTTTACAGTTTTTCGTAGCTTAGGTCGAGTCTGTTCTTCATACCTATAGTCCACGAAAAAGCCAAAAAAATTAGGGTTAGGTCCTCATATCCGAACCAATCTGAGCCTTTGCATAGTCTTTTTAGAGTTTTGCTTTGTTGAATTTGCGGTTGCATCATCGTGTCGAGTTGCTGGTCTTAGCGTCTAGTCCTTTAGAGTTTCGAGTTCTGTTCACAGGTTATCACGTCGCCGCTACCATATACCACCACCACACCAACTTCCATCATTGCTGCCATATTCACCACCAATCCGAGTCCATATACACCACCACATATCCGCCACCATCACGCTCCGAGTTCACCTGCAACATATATCCACACCAGTCCGATTTCCACCAGATTCATCGCCGCCACCAGTCCGAGATTCCACCAGATTCATCTCCGCCACCTGTCCTAGTCCGAGTCCAGTAATTGTTGCTTTATTTTCGATTTCCAGATCATGCGGTACTCCGAGTCATGACAGAGTAGGACTCCCCGACTTTCGAGCCATCCGCAAAAGAAAAATAGTTCCAAACTAAAAAAAAACTAAGTCTGGAAAATTCTGGCTAGGCAGTTTTTAGGACATTTGTAGACTTCTTCAAAAAAAAATTGTTGCGGATAAAAAAAAGTGGAAAAAAGAAAAAAAATTCAGAGTGTGCTCCTCCCTTGTTTACGTGCAGCGCCGTGATTTTGTTAGTGTTCTAGGC
Organism: Triticum dicoccoides; assembly: GCF_002162155.2. Taxonomy (NCBI): domain Eukaryota; kingdom Viridiplantae; phylum Streptophyta; class Magnoliopsida; order Poales; family Poaceae; genus Triticum; species Triticum dicoccoides. The sequence goes on from NC_041382.1 coordinate 373,480,578, forward strand.
TCGTGTCTCTAGTACGGTCTAGCCTAGGACCAGCACAGTACCGTCGTTGAGCGTTTATTCAACCTTGCATATCTGAATTGATTATTGCTGACCCCTTTTGCTACCATATTATAAGCCTTCCTAGCTCCACATACATCTACGTCGTGCGTTTGACTCTCCTGGTAATCGCTCTATCCAAGCTTTGAGAGTTTTGACTACAACGGTTGCTGATCACCGCCTGCTGCTTGGTAAGAACTGGTAAGAATTTGAGATTCGCTTGACGGATTTGTGATTGTCCACCACTTACTAGTAGTCTGTAGGATCATATTCTTGTGTGTTTTTATTGCTGCTAACCATGGTAGGATCACAAGCCAACGAGACTGACTGGGAGAACATGATGAACAAAGAGTTACATGATAAGTTTCAGCAAATGATGAGTGGACAGGTGGAAGATGTGCTAAACAGCTTTGAAGAGGCCATGGAGAAGATAGACGGCATTGAGAAGGCGTTCGAAACAAAGCTCGATAACAAGTTTAATGAATTGCTTGCGCGTCTTCCACCGCCCGCTGCACCTGTCGCACCTCTACAACCACAACAACATCGTCTTCCAAATCAAGTGGGACGAGCACAACGCGTTCCCATTGAGCCCGGTCAAACTTCTGGTGCTGCTATACCTACTGTTGGTGCTTCTGTCGCTCCTGTTGCTACTGCAGACGTGGACGACCATTACGAGGATGAGGTTGATCAAAATCAGAACTACGTGCAACCACCAGCACCACCACCACTAGGTCGTCCTCATGCATATCATCGCAACGGTAGGGCTGCACCACCACCTAAGGTACATGACCATCTTCCTAAACTAAAATTGAATATTCCACCATTTGAGGGTAGATATGTTCCTGATAAATATATCTTACTTGGGAGTTAGAAACTGAACAATGATTTACATGTTTACAATATCCTGAGGAGAGACGTGTTCCTGCTGCTGTTTGTGCTTTCACTAGCTTTGCATGTGTTTGGTGGTCTGAACATTGTAGATTATATCCTATTCCAGCTACTTGGGATGCTTTGAAAACTGCTATGCATACTCGTTGGGTTCCACCATATTATCAATGTGAATTACTTCAAAAATTGCAGCGCTTAAGACAAGGAAAAAATTATGTAGAAGAATATTATCAGGAATTACAAACTGGCATGATTAGATGTGGTATTGTTGAGGAGAATGAAGCTATGCTTGCACGTTTGATGGGTGGATTAAATAGAGAGATTCAGACCATTCTAGAGTATAAGGAGTATACTAATATCACTCGTTTATTCCATCTTGCTTGTAAAGCTGAACGTGAAGTGCAGGATCGACAGGCATTGGCGCGCACTAACTTTTCTGTAGGTCGATCTTCATCATGGACACCACGTGCATCCTCTACTTCCACTCCACCGGCACCTCTATCAGGTGCCACCTCCAGCCGTGATACAAGAAAGCAGGCACAACAACTACTATCTGCCAAGAGCACACCTGCCGGACCTGTGAAGAGCTCTTCTTCTTCCATGGCATCAACAGGGCACACAAGTGATATTATTTGTCGTCGTTGTAAGGGAAGAGGACATTTTGCAAGAGAATGCCAATCTCAACTTGTGATGATTGTTACTGAGGATGGTGGGTATGAGTCCGCTAGTGACTATGATGAGGAGACTTTGGCTCTTATTACACATGAAGAACACGGAGGTGAGGATTCTGATCATGAGACGCGATACATGGCTGCTGAAGATGCTGACAGGTATGAATGTTTAGTTGCTCAACATGTTTTGAGTGTGCAGGTTACACAAGCTAAGCAAAATCAGAGGCATAATTTGTTCCATACAAAGGGAGTTGTGAAGGAATGTTCTGTTCGCGTCATCGTAGATGGAGGGAGCTGCAATAACTTGGCTAGCATGGAGTTGGTGGATAAGCTATCTCTCACCACAAGACCACATCCACATCCTTACTACATCCAATGGTTCAACAACAGTGGCAAGGTTAAGGTAACACGTACTGTTCGTGTGCATTTTAGTATCTCTACATATGCTGATTATGTTGATTGTGATGTGGTACCTATGCAAGCATGTTCCTTATTACTTGGTAGACCATGGCAATTTGATAAACATTCTGTACACCATGGTAGAAACAATAAGTATACTCTTGTTCATAAGGATAAAAATATTACATTGCTTCCTATGACTCCCGAATCCATTTTGAAAGATGATATTAATAGAGCTAATAAAGCAAAACAGGAGAAAAATAAGAGTGAAAATCAGATTGTGGCAAAAGAATTTGAGCAACAAATGAAACCTAATAATAAACCATCTAGTGTTGATTCCGAAATTAAATTGACAAGTGCATGTTTACTTGCCACAAAATCTGATATTGATGATCTAGATTTCAGCAAATCTGTTTGCTGTGCATTTGTGTGCAAAGAGGCATTGTTTCATTCGAGGACGTGCCTTCCTCATTGCCTCCTGCTATCACTAACATTTTGCAGGAGTTCGCCGACGTCTTTCCAGAAGATGTTCCACCGGGATTACCACCTATTCGATGGATTGAGCATCAAATTGACTTAATTCCTGGTGCATCATTACCCAACCGTGCACCATACCGTACCAATCTAGAGGAGACGAAGGAGATTATGCGTCAAGTACAAGAACTGCTCGACAAAGGTTATATACGCGAATCCCTTAGTCCTTGTGTTGTTCCTATCATTTTAGTGCCGAAAAAGGATGGTACGTCGCGTATGTGCATTGATTGTAGAGGCATTAATAATATTACTATTCGTTATCGTCATCCTATTCCTAGGCTAGATGATATGCTTGATGAATTGAGTGGCTCTACAATATTCTCCAAAGTTGATTTGTGTAGTGGATACCATCAAATTCGTATGAAATTGGGAGATTAATGGAAAACAACATTTAAAACTAAGTTTGGATTATATGAGTGGTTAGTCATGCCTTTTGGGTTAACTAATGCACCTAGTACTTTCATGAGGTTAATGAACGAAGTTTTACGTGCTTTCATTGGACGATTTGTGGTAGTTTACTTTGATAACATATTGATTTATAGCAAATCTTTGGAGGAACATTTGGAACATTTACGTGTTGTTTTTATTGCTCTATGTGATGCATGTTTGTTTGGTAACCTTGGAAAGTGCACCTTTTGCACACACCGGCTATCTTTTCTTGGCTATGTTGTTACTCCATAGGGAATTGAAGTTGATAAAGCCAAGATTGAAGCTATTGAGAGTTGGCCGCAGCCCAAAACGGTCACACAAGTGAGGAGTTTCCTTGGCTCGCTGGTTTCTATAGGCGTTTTTGAGAGATTTCAGCACCATTGCTGCACCTCTCAACGAGCTTACAAAGAAGGATGTGCCTTTTGTTTGGGGTACCGCACAGGAAGAAGCCTTCATGGTATTGAAAGATAAGTTGACACATGCTCCTTTACTCCAACTTCCTAATTTTAATAAGAGTTTTGAGCTTGAATGTGATTCTAGTGGAATTGGATTAGGAGGTGTGTTATTACAAGATGGCAAACCTGTTGCATACTTTTCTGAAAAATTGAGTGGGCCTAGTCTGAACTATTCTACTTATGATAAAGAATTATATGCTCTTGTTCGGACCTTAGAAACATGGCAACATTATTTATGGCCCAAGGAATTTGTTATACATTCTGATCATGAATCATTAAAACACATTAAAAGTCAAGCAAAACTGAACCGTAGACATGCTAAATGGGTTGAATTCATTGAGACTTTCCCTTACGTCATTAAACACAAGAAGGGTAAAGAAAATGTTATTGCTGATGCATTGTCTCGTCGTTATACTATGCTTTCACAACTTGACTTTAAAATATTTGGTTTGGAGACCATCAAAGATCAATATATGCATGATGCTGAATTTAAAGATGTATTGCAGAATTGTAAGGAAGGGAGAACTTGGAACAAGTTCGTTCTTAATGATGGATTTGTGTTTCGTGCTAACAAGCTATGCATTCCATCTAGCTCCGTTCGTCTTTTGTTGTTGCAGGAGGCGCATGGAGGAGGATTAATCGGACACTTTGGCGTCAAGAAGACAGAGGATATACTTGCTACACATTTCTTTTGGCCAAAGATGAGACGGGATGTTGAGTGTTTTGTTGCTCGCTGCACTGCATGTAAAAAAGCTAAGTCATGACTCAATCCTCATGGTTTATATATGCCTTTGCCTGTACCTAGTGTTCCTTGGGAGGATATATCTATGGACTTTGTTTTAGGTTTACCTCGAACAAAGAAGGGGAGGGATAGCATATTTGTTCTCGTGGATAGGTTCTCGAAAATGGCACACTTTATACCATGTCATAAAAGCGATGATGTTGTTAATGTTGCTAATTTGTTCTTTCGTGAAATTATTCGCTTGCATGGTGTGCCAAATACTATTGTTTTAGATCGTGATACTAAATTTCTTAGCCACTTTTGGAGATGTTTATGGGCTAAGTTGGGGACTAAGCTGCTTTTTAGTACTACTTGTCACCCCCAAACTGATGGACAAACTGAAGTAGTCAATAGAACATTGTCTACTATGCTTAGGGCTGTTTTGAAGAATAACAAGAAAATGTGGGAAGAATGCTTGCCTCATATTGAATTTGCTTATAATCTTTCATTGCATTCTACTACTAAGATGTGCCCTTTTGAAATTGTGTATGGTTTCCTACCTCGTGCACCTATTGATTTGTTGCCTCTTCCATCTTCGGAGAAGGTTAATTTTGATGCTAAAGAACATGCTGAATTGATTTTAAAAATGCATGAGTTAACTAAGGAAAACATTGAGCGTATGAATGCTAAATATAAACTTGTTGGAGATAAGGGTAGAAAACATGTTGTGTTTGCACCTGGAGATCTTCTTTGGTTACATTTGCGTAAGGATAGATTTCCTAATTTGCGCAAATCAAAGCACATGCCACGTGTTGATGGTCCTTTTAAGGTGTTAGAGAAAATAAATGATAATGCATATAAGCTTGAGCTGCCTGCAGATTTTGGGGTTAGTCCCACTTTTAACATTGCAGATTTGAAGCCTTATTTGGGTGAGGACAATGAATTTTGTCGCAGACGACTTCATTTCAAGAAGGGGGGATGATGAGGACATCAATACCATTGTTACACCCACAACTCCTGCTGCTATACATACCTGACCAATTACTATAGCTCACGCACGCCAATTGAATTATCAGGTACTTTCGTTTCTTGGTTACGATTCTAATGTTCATGAGAATATGATGCTGCCTAAATTGGATACATTTGTCTTGCTTACAAATGAAGGGCCTAGCTTGGACAAGAAAGATGAACCTTGGAACAAGTTCGAGCGTGGAGATGATGGCATGCGCAAGGGGATCCAGAACGGAGTTACAAGTGATGATTTCAGGACTTTGAAGCCACCATAAGGAGTGCATGAAGCCTTGGACGAAATATACAAGATTCCACTTCATAAATTTCGTCCAGAGGCTATTTTAGGTGTTGCGTCACCTTATTATTGGGCCAGGCCCATGTATTTTCGAAATACTTAAGTATAGGCTGTTTTTAGAGTCCGAATGTGTGGGGAAACAAGAGTTAGGGTTGGTTTCGGACCCCTCCTCCAAGGGCCAGGAAATCCCCCCCTCTTCCTCCATATATACAGCCCTTAGGGCATCATTTAGACTTTGGGTTTTGTTTAGACTAAAAGTTTGCCATAGCTGCAACTTCGCGTCCTTCGTTTGTGTCCAACGACCAGACCAAGACGTCACAGAACCCCACCTTCATTAATAAAGCTTTCATCTTTTATTCGCAATATCCAGATTGCAATCTCAGTTTCTTGCTTGTTCTTCGTTTGCTCGCAGGAAATAGACCCTCGTGGTCAGGTTGATCGTGCTCCGGCGTGGTCAATAACCCTCGGAAGTTGGTTTAACGATTGCTAAGGTGCGACGTCTCGCACGTTCGTAGTCGGATCGTCAAGGTCGACTCCCACAGAAATGATAGCCACCATCTCATCGAAACATCAGGACACCTTTGCCTCTATCAAACATCTTGGGCCAAAAGTAGTTCTTCGAGAGCGTGATGAACGTCTTGTTGCGTCCGAAATGTCCCATTAAGCCTCCTCCATGAGGTTCCTGCAAAAGCAACAAATGAAGAGAAGACTCGGGGATGCAAAGTTTGTTAGCTCGCATAAGATATCCATTTTTTATGTAATAGCGTTCCCAAGAGGTGTGCGACAAACACTTGGCATAAGGAGTAGAAAAGGTTGCATCATGCTCATACAAGTCTTTGATATGCTCGAAGCCAATGACATCTAACTCAAGTTGTGTAACAAGCATGCATATGCAGGAAAGAGCATCCGCTACGATGTTTTCTTTACCCTTAATGTACTTTATGACATAAGGAAAAGACTCAATAAATTCACTCCACTTAGCATGACGCTTGTTCAACTTGGTTTGGCCCTTAAGGTACTTGAGAGTCTCATGATCGGTATGAATGATGAACTCATGGGGATGAAGGTAATGCTCCCATTCATGCAAAACGCGGACTAAAGCATATAGCTCTTTGTCATAGATGGGGTAATTGAGTTGCGCTCCGGAAAGTTTCTCACTAAAGTAAGCTATGTGGCGCTTCTCTTGCGTTAACACACCACCTATGCCATTACCACTAGCATCGCAATGAGGCTCAAAAGGCTTGTCGAAGTTGGGTAAAGCAAGCATGGGAGCATAGTAAGCAAATGCTTAAGCTCATTGAATGCGGTATCTTGGGATGGTCCCCAAACGAAAGGCGCATTCTTCTTGCTCAAAGCATGTAAAGGCGAAGCAATGGTGCTAAAATCCTTCACAAAGTGATTATAGAAACCCGCAAGGCCTAGAAAACTATGCACTTGATGCAAGTTGGTTGGTTGCGGCCAAGTCTTAATAGCATTGATCTTGGACTCATCAACATGAACACCCTTGGAAGAAACAACAAAACCCAAGAAAACGAGCTTATCAACACCAAAAATGCATTTCTCCATATTAGCATAGAGGCGCTCTTTTCTAAGAGTTTGCAAAACGGTGTGGACATGGGTGACATGCTCTTTGATAGATTTGCTAAACACAAGAATGTCATCAAAGTAAACCACAACAAATATACCAATGTAACGGTGAAAGACATGATTCATAAGGCGCATAAAAGTGCTCGGTGCTTTCGAGAGACCCATAGGCATGACTAACCACTCATACAAACCAAACTTAGTTTTGAAGGCGGTTTTCCATTCATCACCTTCTTGTATGCGGATTTCATAGTAACCACTCTTAAGATCAATTTTTGAAAAGATAGTGGCACCACTAAGTTCATCTAGCATATCATCTAGGCGTGGAATGGATACCTATAGCGAGCGGTGATAGCATTGATAGGTCTACAATCGGAGCACATGTGAAAGCTACTGTCATGTTTTGGCACAAGAATGACCGGTATGGCACAAGGGCTCAAACTTTCACGCACATGTCCATGGTCTATGAGATTCTTTACTTGCCTTTGTATTTCTTTGGTTTCTTCGGGTGAGGGAGTCCTGGATTAGGGGGTGTCCGGATGGACGGACTATACCTTTGGCCAGACTCCTGGACTATGAAGATGCAAGATTGAAGACTTCATCCCGTGTCCGGAAGGGACCTTTCTTGGCGTGGAAGGCAAGCTTGGTGATACGGATATGTATATGTCCTACCATTGTAACCGACTCTGTGTAACCCTATCCCTCTCCAGTGTCTATATAAACCGGAGAGTTTTAGTCCGTAGGACGAACAACAATCGTACCATAGGCTAGCTTCTAGGATTTAGCCTCTCTGATCTCGTGGTAGATCTACTCTTGTACTACCCATATCATCAATATTAATCAAGCAGGACGTAGGGTTTTACCTCCATCAAGAGGGCCCGAACCTGGGTAAAACATCGTGTCCCCTGCTTCCTGTTACCATCCGACCTAGACGCACAGTTCGGGACCCCCTACCCGAGATCCGCCGGTTTTGACACCGACATTGGTGCTTTCATTGAGAGTTCCTCTATGTCGTCACTTTTAGGCCCGATGGCTTCTCCGATCATCAACAGCGATGCGATCCAGGGTGAGACTTTTCTCCCCAGACAGATCTTCGTATTCGGCGGCTTTGCACCACGGGCCAATTCGCTTGGTCATCTGGAGCAGATCGAAAGCTACGCCCCTGGCTATCAGGTCAGATTTGGAAGTTTGAACTACACGGCCGACATCCACGGAGACTTGATCTTCGACGGATTCGAGCCACAGCCGAGCGCGCCACACTGTCACGATGGGCATGATTTAGCTCTGCCGTCGAACAGTGCCCTGGAGGCCGCACCTGTGTCCGCTCCGACCCCTAGCTCGGAGCCGATCACACCAACCGAGGATGGGTGGTTAGACACCGCCTCGGAGGCTGCAATTTCTATGGCGATCGAGCTGAACACCAGCCCTATTCTCTGTGAAGCCCGTGACTCCAAGGAGCCGGACTCCTCTCTAGACTCCGAGCCCTCCACACCCCGACCGATCGAACCCGATTGGGCGCCGATCATGGAGTTCACCACCGCAGACATCTTTCAGCACTCGCCCTTCGGCGATATTCTGAAGTCACTAAAGTCTCTCTCTTTGTCAGGAGAGCCCTGGCCGGACTATGGTCGGCAAGGTTGGGATGCGGATGATGAAGAAATTCAAAGCCCACCCACCACCCACTTCGTAGCCACTGTCGATGATTTAACCGACATGCTCGACTTCGACTCCGAAGACATCGACGGTATGGACGCCGATGCAGGAGACGATCAAGAACCAGCACCTATAGGGCACTGGAAAGCCACCTCGTCGTATGATATATACATGGTGGACACCCCAAAAGAAGGCAATGGCGATGGAACAATGGAGGATGACCCCTCCAAGAAGCAGCCTAAGCACCGGCGTCAGCGGCGCCGCTCTAAATCCCGCCAAAACAAAAACGGTGATTCCGGCACGGGGGATAATAACACCCCGGACAGTGCCGAAGACAACCACCTCCAGCAAGATTCAGCACAGGAGGTGATGAGGACATGACTACCTTGGATATGACCAAAAATATTGCATATATGCATATTTGTCAGGTGATTTCTAGTGCAAACTATTCAATAATCTATTTATGTTATCCAGAACAAAAATACTTCACACACTTTTGTGTTTTGTCTAATTGCAGGTGTATGGGACATTTGTACAATCCACATATGAAGATAAGGAAGAAAGAGATGTTTATTTGCTGTCCAAAAAGTTCTCTCACGTCACTTTTGGCCCAAGAGAAGATAGAGTCCAAGTCTCTCACGTTCTGGATTCAGATTCGGACTGCACAGACACACCTGACTCAAAACGCACACAAGTTTTTCATACGGACTCCGAATTGGGTGATTCTTTTTTTGTTGGAAACTAGATTTCGTGCACTTTCCAACCCAATTGGAATCACCTTCAAATTCGCCCGGAGCGTTGAGTTGTGGACGAAACAATCTGATGCTGCAGCAGAATCCGAGTCAAACTACAAGTCCAAAGGTGTTACATCACCTCCACTTGGGCCCATTGGCCTTGTACGACCTAGATTTAGTTTTAGGCTGCCTTGGGACGTCCTCCCACCTCCTTGGCCGCCACCCCTTGCTCCTATATAAGTAGATCCATCTAGTAGCTTTTCCTTGGGTTTTGTTTAGATTAAAAGTTCGCCATAGCTGCAACTTCGCGTACTTCGTTTGTGTTCAACAACCAGACAAAGGCGTCACAGAACCCCACCTTGATCAATAAAGCTTTCATCTTATATTCGCAATATCTAGATTGCAATCTTAGTTTCTTGCTTGTTCTTCGTTTGCTCGCAGGAAACAGACCCTCGTGGTCAGGTTGATCGTGCTCCGGCGTGGTCAATAACCTCTCGGAGTTGGTTTAGCGATTGCTAAGGCGCGACGTCCTCGCACGTTCGTAGTCGGATCGTCAAAGTCGACTTCCACCAAAGCGAAATCCACCATCTCATCGAAAGACGGGACACCTTTGCCTCTATCATGTACAATCCACATATGAAGATAAGGAAGAAAGAGATGTTTATTTGCTGTCCAAAAAGTTCTCTCACGTCACTTTTGGCCCAAGAGAAGATAGAGTCCAAGTCTCTCACGTTCTGGATTCAGATTCGGACTGCACAGACACACCTGACTCAAAACGCACACAAGTTTTTCATACGGACTCCGAATTGGGTGATTCTTTTTTTGTTGGAAACTAGATTTCGTGCACTTTCCAACCCAATTGGAATCACCTTCAAATTCGTCCGGAGCGTTGAGTTGTGGACGAAACAATCTGATGCTGCAGCAGAATCCGAGTCAAACTACAAGTCCAAAGGTGTTACATCACCTCCACTTGGGCCCATTGGCCTTGTACGACCTAGATTTAGTTTTAGGCTGCCTTGGGACGTCCTCCCACCTCCTTGGCCGCCACCCCTTGCTCCTATATAAGTAGATCCATCTAGTAGCTTTTCCTTGGGATTTGTTTAGTTAAAAGTTAGCCATTGCAACTTCGTGTAGTTCGTTTGTGTCCAACGACCAGACCAAGACCGCTTACGGATCCCCACCATTATCAATACCTCATATATATTTGCAATATTCAGATTGCTTTATCATATTCTTGCTCGTTCTTCGATTGCTTACAGGAATAGACCTTCGTGGTCAGGCTGATCGTGCTTCCGGCATCATCAGTAACCTCAGGAGATTGGTTTAGCGATTGCTAAGGCGCAACGTCGTGCACGTTTGTAGTCGGATCGTCAAAGTCGTCTCCACCAAATCGATAGTTATCATCTCATCGAAAGATCGGGACACCCTCGCCTCTATCAAGTGGTATCAGTTTTCAGGTTGCTCGGTGAGAATTTCCAGTTTTTCCTAGATTAGATTTATTTTCTTACCTATTGTCCAAGAAAAAGCCATAAAACAAAAGTTAGATCTATTCATCCTTTGTCCTAGCCAGTCTGAGCCTTTGCAATTTTCTTTTCATTGCTTGCATAGTTGAATTATCGGTTGCATCGTCGTGTCGAGTTGCTGGTCTTAGTGTCTAGTTCCTTTAGAGTTTCGAGTTCTGTTCACATTAGTCACGCAGCCGCTGCATCATTATCCCATCCGCTGTTCACCATCCAATCCACCAATTTCCACCACGTGCTACGCACTGTTTATTGTCATAATCATAGTTGAGGTCACTCACATCTTCGCCTGATCGAATCTGCATCTTATCTAGTTTGTCTTGGAAAGAGGAAGAAAAAGAAGATAAAGAAAAAAAA
>NC_041382.1:373495106-373531842 GCF_002162155.2 Triticum dicoccoides
AGTCGTCTCCACCAAATCGATAGTTATCATCTCATCGAAAGATCGGGACACCACCATTATCAATACCTCATATATATTTGCAATATTCAGATTGCTTTATCATATTCTTGCTCGTTCTTCGATTGCTTGCAGGAATAGACCTTCGTGGTCAGGCTGATCGTGCTTCCGGCATCATCAGTAACCTCAGGAGATTGGTTGAGCGATTGCTAAGGCGCAACGTCGTGCACGTTTGTAGTCGGATCGTCAAAGTCGTCTCCACCAAATCGATAGTTATCATCTCATCGAAAGATCGGGACACCCTCGCCTCTATCAGGAGGATAGAGAAGCCAGCCCTCATGAGAGAGCGGCAGACAGAGAGGTCAAGGATGATAATTATATGCCTCCCTCCGAAGACGAGGCAAGCCTTGACGACGACGAATTTGTCGTGCCGGAGGATCCCGTCGAACAAGAGCTTTTCAAACGCAGGCTTATGGCCACGGCGAGCAGCCTCAAGAAAAAACAGCAACAGCTTAGAGCTGATCAAGATTTGCTAGCCGACAGATGGACTGAAGTCCTTGCGGCCGAAGACTATGAACTCGAACGCCCCTCCAAGAGCTACCCAAAGCGCAGGTTGCTACCCCAATTAGAGGAGGAAGCACCTAAACCTACATCACCAACACATGATGCGGCCGACCGGCCACCCCGTGGCCGCGACAGAGAGGCCTCTCGGCCCTCCACTCAAGCTGCACCCCGGCGCCGCTCAAAAACTACCAAGGCATGGGAAAATGCGCCAGACCTGCGAGATATATTGGAGGACAAGGCAAATCAAACAAGATCGATCTACGGATCACGTGGGCGCCCCATGGCACGAGACAATACTCGTCACGCCGGATACAGTAAATCCGGCCGGGCCGAACACAGTAGACAAAGCTCGTTTGAGCCGCGTCATGATGTCGCCCAATACAGAGGCGCCGCACACCCACTATGATTCACAGATGAAGTAATGGATCATCAAATCCCCGAGGGTTTCAAACCCGTGAACATCGAATCATACGATGGCACAATAGATCCTGCGGTATGGATCGAGGACTATCTCCTTCATATCAACATGGCCCGCGGTGATGACCTACACGCCATCAAATACCTCCCACTCAAGCTTAAAGGACCAGCCCGACATTGGCTTAACAGCTTGTCAGCAGAATCAATTGGTTGTTGGGAGGACCTGGAAGCTGCATTCCTCGACAATTTCCAAGGCACTTATGTGCGACCACCAGACACGATGACCTAAGCCACATAATTCAGCAGCTAGAGGAATCGGCCAGACAATTCTGGACACGGTTCCTAACCAAGAAAAATCAAATCGTCGACTATCCGGACGCAGAGGACCTAGAAACCTTCAAGCATAACATCCGCGACGAGTGGCTTGCACGGCACCTAGGACAGGAAAAGCCGAAATCTATGGCAGCCCTCACGACACTTATGACCTGCTTTTGCGCGGGAGAAGACAGCTGGCTAGCTCGCAGCAATAACATGACCAAGAGCCCTGGTAATTCGGTTACCAAGGACAGCAGTGGCAGGTCGCGTCGCAACAAGCAAAAGCACTGCATTAACGGTGACAATGCTGAGGATATGGTAGTTAATGCCGGATTTAAAGGCTCTAAACCCGGTCAGCGGAAAAAGCCATTGAAAAGAAATACTCCGGGCCCGTCCAGTTTGGACCGAATACTCGACCGCTCATGCCAGATACATGGCACCCCCGAAAAACCAGCCAATCACACCAACAGGGATTGTTGGGTGTTCAAGCAGGTAGGCAAGTTAAATGCCGAAAGCAGAGACAAGGAGCTGCATAGCGATGACGAGGAGGAGCCCCGGCCGCCGAACAACAGCGGACAGAAAGGTTTTCCCCCACAAGTGCGGACGGTGAACATGATATACACAACCCACATCCCCAAGAGGGAGCGGAAGCGTGTGCTAAGGGACGTATACGCGATGGAGCCAGTCGCCCCAAAATTCAACCCATGGTCTTCCTGCCCGATCACTTTTGATCGAAGCGACCACCCCACTAGCATCCGTCATGGCGGATTCGCCGCATTGGTTCTAGACCCAATTATTGACGGATTTCACCTCACTAGAGTCCTTATGGACGGTGGCAGCAGCCTGAACCTGCTTTATCAGGATACAGTGCGGAAAATGGGCATCGATCCCTCGAGGATTAAACCCACCAGAACGACCTTTAAAGGCATCATACCAGGTGTAGAAGCCAACTGTACAGGCTCAGTTACACTTGGAGTGGTCTTCGGATCTCCGAATAATTTCTGAAGCGAGTAGTTAATCTTTGACATAGTCCTGTTCCGCAGTGGCTATCACGCACTGCTCGGGCGAACCGCATTTTCCAAGTTCAATGCGGTGCCGCACTACGCATACCTCAAGCTCAAGATGCCAGGCCCTCGAGGCGTCATCACGGTCAATGGAAACACCGAATGCTCTCTCCAAACGGAGGAGCATACGGCGGCTATCGCAGCGGAAGTACAAAGTAGCCTCTCAAGGCAATTCTCCAGTCCGGCCATTAAACGTCCGGACACCGTCAAGCGCGCCCGGAGTAACCTACAACAAGACCGCCTGGCACGTTTCGAGCAAGCGTAGCAATGCGGCCCCAACCCTAGCCCTCGCGAACTTGCGAAACCAGTGTTGCGCGTACATAACTACGCTCTAGAAATACCATGGGCACAGGGGGAGGGGCACCATCACGGCACGCCGGAAACGCGGCTTAATCTGCACTAGGGGCTGCCGATTTCTTAATTTTCTCTTATTTTCAGGACTCCATTCTTCGGAAGGCTTGTCCGGCAGTACAATTGCCGCACAAATGATACAACCAGGGAAGCAGAAAGCTACGCTGCACTACGGAACTCTAAGGTGGTCTCTATAACGAGCAGTATACCTGTTTCGCATAACATTCCGCAGCTCGCCCCTGGAAAGGATATATTTGATAGTCCCATCTTTTTCTTATCTCACTATTTGTATCGTTCTGCTTTGATCGCAGCTTTTTTAAATAAACAATGCATAGCTTCTGTCTATTATCGCATTACCTTTTTTTACGAATATATGTTCATTAATGACATGTTGCACCCGTACACTTTGGTACGGCCAATACGCCAGGGGCTTAAGTACCCCACAACATGGTGTGAGAAGTCCGAACACTTTCACAAGTGCGGCACCCCGAACTTATAGCATTATATGCATCGGCTCCGAATCATGTCTTGGGTTAATAGTTGGGTTTCCTCGGCTCCTATGTTTGGTACCTTATGTTCCATCATATCGGCTATGGTAGCACTAGGAGAACTACTGCGATTGTGCCCCAGTTGAGCTGGGCTAAGCACCTCAGTAGAGAAAGCTAAAACTGACCGTCATGATGAGGCGAGAGCTGGTCGCTGTTCGAGAGGTTTTCGAGTCCCTAAAGACTTATGCCGCTTAGAGCAAGGAGTCGGCTTTGTCCGGCCTAGGCGTGGATAGCGCCCCAAACTCGGTCTTCCGAACACTAGGGGCTTCGCCGAAATTTAAAATTATAGAATTCTATGGCTAAGTGAGAGTGTTCAAGCATTATAGTCTGATTGCCTTGTTCATTGTGTTGAGCGCCTCCCTCGAAGGACCCAAGAATGGGAAAAGAGCGCTCATGTTTATCCCGAACACCCCAGCACTCGTGGCATGGGGGCAGAAGCCGGTGACTCGCCATCTCTCAAGTTTGATAAACAGCCGCACACAAGGTAATATTTTAAATTCAAAAGCGTTGCTTAGCGCATATGAACAAGTTTTCAGCGTACAGGATCACAAATGCGAGTTTACTCAAAAATTACATCTTTGGAGCATTCATCCGCTATAAGGCGGGCACCCTTTAGGACGCCCTCATAATACGCTTTCGGGATGCGATGCTCCTTGCCCGACGGCGGCCCGTCCTTCACCAGCTTCTCCGCATCCATCTTGCCCCAGTGCACTTTAGCACGGGCAAGCGCCCTACGGGCACCTTCGATGCAGATGGAGCGCTTGATTACTTCAAGCCGTGGACAGGCATCCACCAGCCGCCTCACCAGCCCGAAGTAGCTCCCAAGCAGAGCCTCTCTAGGACACAGCCGAACTATGAGGCCCTTTACGGCCTGTTCGGCAACCTTGTGGAGCTCGACCATCTGCTTCAGCTGGTCGCTCAAAGGCACCAGGTGTCCGGCCTCAGCATACTGAGACCAGAACACCTTCTCCGTCGAGCTCCCCTCCTCGGCTCGGTAGTAGGCGGCGGCATCAGACGCACTGCAGGGCAAATCTGCGAATGCTCCTGGAGAGCTCCAGACTCGGGTAAGTAACAAATAATTCACTTTCACGTGCTTGCTTTGCATAATGAATGCATTACCCGCCGCTATCTTCTTCATCGCGTCAATTTCTTTGAGGGCTTTCTGGGCTTCGGCCTTGGCAGACTTCGCGCTTTTGAGGGCTGCCGCAAGCTCGGACGCTTGCGTCTTTGAGTCAAGCTCCAAACTCTCGTGTTTTTTCACGAGAGCCTGGAGCTCTTTCTGCACCTCCTCCACCCGCGCCTCCTGCTTCTCTCTCTCCGTGTGCTCCGTGGCCGCCCAGTTTTCAGTCTCGGACAGCGCTTGCTTAAGGGTTGCCACCTCGGCCGTGGCCCCTATAATAGCACGTTGATCCTGTCATTTTTTGCAACCACATCTTCTTTATATAATTGCGCAAGGTATTACTTACCTTCCTTCTCCTCGAGTTGCCTCTTGGCATGGCCGAGCTCGTTCTCGGACCGCGTGAGGTTCTGCTTCAGCGTATCCACCTCCGCAGTCAGTGCGGCGGAGGCCAGCAGCGAAGCCTGCATACGCATATTGACTTGATTATGTTAGACTCCTGTGATTACTAGATCCTTTATTCGGCTTTTCTTTCCGAACGCCGAACTGAGCATCAGGGGCTACTGTCTATGCGGTAATATTTTTACATATTCTTTACCTACCTCAAAGCCTGTTAGAAGGCTGGCACAGGCTTCAGTCAGTCCGCTCTTGGCGGACTGAACCTTCTGGATCACCGCACTCATAATAGTGCAGTGCTCCTCGTCGATGGAGGCGCCGTTAAGCGTCTCCAGCAAATTGTCCGGTGCCTCCGGTTGGACGGAGGTCACCGGCTCGGTAGGCTCGCTCCTCTTGGAAGGAGGCCGCCTACTGGAGTCCGGAACCATTGAAGGTTCCGGCGCGGTGTCCGGCTCAAGGCCGGACTCGGAGCCCTTGGGGGTTTTATTCCCTTTGCACCTGGAGTCTAGGAGGTCGCCTTGCGGCGCCTCCAGGACCACCTCCTCCTGGCTTAGAACCTGTTGGGACAACACCTCAGCGTCGTCCGTAGGGTGGGGGAAGGTAGCCGTCGGAAGCGAATTCACATCCGACGAATCCAGGGAACCGCTCGACGACACATCGAGCCGGTCTTTAGGTGGACTGCATAAACATGTTCGACATAAGGAAAAGCTGTGCAATGGAACAATACTATGAATCACTCTGGTATCCGGACACTTACGACCTCGCCAGGGGCTTGGCCCTGTGCGGCCACTCCTCTTCGCCGTCGTCGGCGTTGGTGGAGCCGTCCGGAGGAAGGGTTTTCCCCTTCTTGGACCCTTCGGCCTCCCCAGTTGGGGCGGCCTTCCTTTTCTTCTCTCCCCCTGCTGGAGGGGGAGAGGTCTCTTCTTCCTCCTCCTCGTCTTCATGGGAGGAGTGTGTCTTGGAGTCGTCGAATGATGAATCCGACACCCCCAGGCGCCGGGCGCTCTTCTGAGTCCCCATGGCCTTCTTCTTGGCCTTCTTCTCCGGCACCACATAGGGTGCCAGAACCAGCAGCTTCGCCAAGTGAGCGTCCGCTGGGCCTTCGGGCAAAGGAGCCGGACAGTTGATCTGTCCGGACGTCTCCTGCCAATCCTGTCAAAGGTACACGGGCCTCGGCCCAAGTCGCTGCGCGCAGGCAGGGCCGGAAGTCCGGGCGAGGCCGGAAGTTCCGGGCGCCGGAGGTTCCGGGGAGGGTCCGGCCTAACCCGAGAGTTGGCGCGGGTGGAGCTGGGCTGGCATCCGGGGGCCGGAAGGTCCAGGCTGGCCGGAGGTTCCGGGCGCCGGAAGGTCCGGGACGGGTTCCAGGCTAACCAGAGAGTTGGCACGTCTGGGTTGGTCGAAGTCGTCGGAGGCCGGAAGCTCCGGGTCGGTCGGAAGGTCCGGGGGTCGGAAGCTTCGGGCTCTGGCCGGAGGTTCCGGGTGGTCCAGAGTGTTGACGCCTGTCTCTTCTTCTACCGCCCTCGGCTCCGTGTCTTGATCGTTGTACCTGATCAGGCATAGCATCTCGGACTTAGGCAGTAGCCATGTCTCACTTGAAGAGGGGGGAAACTCAAGTAGGAGTGATGTCACCTCAGATTGAATAGCACGTGCCCTAGCTCTGGTCATGGGCCCACTTGGAGCTTGGATAGTTGAGGTGGCGTCCATGGCGATGGTCGTGGGATGCTCCGCATCACTAGTGCCTAGTGCCAGTTTGTGTTTTTTCCTTGTTTATGAGTATCGCAAAAAAGGAAAACCAAAGCGAGTCCAATTGACCTAAAATTTCACGGAGATTGTTTTTGGACCAGAAGAAGCCCACGGAGTATCGGAGATGGACCAGAGGAGTCCCGAGGCCACCACGAGGGTAGGGGGCGCGCCCTACCCCCCTGGGCGCGCCCCCTGTCTTGTGACCTCCTGGGACCCCTTGACTTGTTCCCGACTCCAACACCTCTTATATATACCCAAACTTCCAGAAAGAAACCAAGATCGGGAGTTCCGCCGCCGCAAGCCTCTGTAGCCACCGAAAACTAATCTAGACCCATTCGGGCACCCTGTCGGAGGGCAGAATCCCTCTCCGGTGGCCATCTTGATCATCTCGGCGCTCTCCATGATGAGTAGGGAGTAGTTCACCCTCGGGGCTGAGGGTATGTACCAGTAGCTATGTGTTTGATCTCTTTCTCCTGTTCTTGATTCGGCAGGATCTTGATGTATCGCAAGCTTTGCTATTATAGTTGGATCTTATGATGTTTCTCCCCCTCTAATCTCTTTGTAATGTATTGAGTTTTCCCTTTGAAGTTATCTTATCAGATTGAGTCTTTAAGGATTTGAGAACACTTGATGTATGTCTTGCACGTGCTTATCTGTGGTGACAATGGGATATTCACGTGATCCACTTGATGTATGTTTTGGTGATCACCTTGCGAGTTCCGTGACCTCGTGAACTTATGCATAGGGGTTGGCACACGTTTTCGTCTTGACTCTTTGGTAGCAACTTTGGGGCACTCTTTGAAGTTCTTTGTGGTGGTTGAATAGATGAATCTGAGATTGATGCGGAGCATCCCAAGGCCATCCCCATGGACCCAACTACATCTACTACGACACCTCTTGGATCCATGACACGAGCACGTGCAAGAGCTCTTGAAACTGAGGTGACATCTCTCCTCTCACAATTCCACTCCGATCCACTTGAGACATGGCTACTACCTCCAACAGAGATGTTTTGTGTCATTAGGTACCAAGGAACCAGCCTGGAAGGAGCTACGGAACGAGATGGACGTCAAGAGCTTGAAGAGGAGCCGCACACGCCAGGACGAGCGGTACTACCGCTGAAGCCCTTCAAGAGGTACTACCGCTGGACATCCGCTCCACTGCCGCTCAACCCGACAAATCCCTGTGTTTGCACGACCCGGGTCCGGTACTACCGCCTGTACCAGTGGTACTACCGCTTTGAGCAGTACTACCGCCCGTTGCCCGGTACTACCGCCCTGCCTGTCCGCAGAGAACGGGCCTAGGGCCCATGTATCCACTCGTCACTTACCCTTTCGTGGATTTAGACTATATATACTTGTCCCTTAGCCCCGTACTAGGGTTAGCAAATGTTTAGCTCAGATTTGTGAGAGAGCTTTGCTCATCCACTTGGTTACCTTCTCCTCGAAGATTCGAGCCTCCACCGGAGAAGATCCCCCAAGCGGATTCAAGCCCCCTTTACGGGAAGATCCCCTTGTGGATTCAAGACCTCCTCACATAGAAGAACCGGTTACCGTGTATCGTCCCTAGTTGTCCGTGGATTTGTGTATCGTCCTATGTACTCGAGGATCTAGCCCATGTGTGACTTATTTGTGTCGGTTTAGTGATTTCCTCTTGTGTTTTCCTTCCGGTCTTCCTCGTGTTCTTCTTGATTTCCCCGGGATCCGCTCCTTTCGTGAAGGATCGGGCGATTAGGGTCTCTACCCTACATCATCTTGGTATCAAGAGCCAGGTTGATCATGATTTCGGAGCCTCCCCGTTGTGTTGCTAGCCTTATTTTGTTGTTTTTCGTCCTAAATTCGAAAATCCCCACCAAAAATAGCCCCAATTTTTTTTGTGATTTGTTGGTTTGACGAAGTTTGGTTGGATTTGATCCGTAGATTTGCTTGGTTTCAAGTGGATCTAGCATCTCCCCAATTTTCTCCTCTTTCCATCCACGAAATCGCTCGAATTTTCGCCTCAAAATCATCCTTTTCCGCCCCAAAATTCGCCCCGATCCAGATCTTGCGATTTTTCCGACACCAGCGGTACTACCGCCTCATCGAGCGGCACTACCGCTTAAGTACCACCAGCGGTACTACCGCCTATTCCAGCGGTACTACCGTTCCGCCCAGTTCCGCCCATCCGATTGGCATTTTTGCCTCCACCACTTATACACCATCACCACTTCCGCATACTACCCCCATTGTGCCCGTTTCGCACTCCAACACATGTTGCCACTTCGAGGTTTGAGAATTTGAGTTGCGGTACCGTATCCTTTTGTGTTTCGGCTATTTAGGTACGGTTCGACATCGACAACACCGCCGCTCATCTTCGCCATGGACGCGTCATCAACAACGACCATCTCGACTACATCGTGGCATTCGTGCCACCATTTTGACACCATACCGGAAGCAAGACCAGTAACCTCATCTCGTTATTGGACATATCACTCTTGCCATTACATTCATAGCCATCATAGCCTTACTCCTTTGCATTGCTTACCCATCGAGACTAGCCATTGAGTATTGCCGGCAATGAGACCTGTGCACATTAGTGATCATACTTCCCATAGCATACATACATCATTGTTGCCTATATTAGTATCATCTCTTGTCTCACAAAGTTGTCATCGCATACTCACTTGCTATCTTGGTTCGTCAAGCATTGCATGAGAAAAGAGCTCAAACATCAAAGAGCCAAACAAGCTTTTAAGCAAAGAGGAAATATAAGCAAAGAGCTTTTAAGCAAGAACCATAGCGTCATACAACATTAAGATTGTCATACTCGATCATCTTAGATCATATCATAGCAACACCTTGCATACAAAATATTTGGGATAGAAGTCGTTGCATTTTTGCTAAGTAGGTTGTGCACAAGTTCTTGTATCCGCCTATCGTGCAATCGTGCTAGCGTCTCTCTAGTGTTGTGCAACAAGAGCATTTTTGTGGATTCCACATTTTGGCTCACCCTTGGTTGCACAACCCCACTTATCTATTTGCACGTGTGTTTCCGTGTACCGTATATGCTTGGTCTACTTGTTACATTGCATCTTGCGAATCTTCTCCAACATTATTGAATCTTGCTTACATTCGCATTAAAAATTGTGCCACCATCCTAACCAAGCTCCACCATAAGCTTTTACTTGTGTAGGTGTGAGAAACCGACGAGAATTCATACCAATTGGGCTATTTCCTTGTCCTACATTGGAGTGATCATCGATTCACTTTCAACTTCGGTCAAGGTACATTTGGTATTCGTTCTTCTCTTTCTACCACTCACATTTGTCTTGGAATGATGGATGGGCCAAGTACTTCTACCAACCCACTCTTCATGGAGCAAGACGACGACATGAACTCCTTCGTCACCAAGAGTCACCTCTTTGGTGCACAATGTGCTTTGCATCAAGAGCAACAAGCTATGAGTGAACGCATCGACAACCTTGCTGCCGACTTGCGACTTTCCGAGAAACGTACAAGGGACTACTTTGACCACAAGCTCGACGATCACAAGCAAGATAATGATGCAAGGATGGATGAGATTCGTGCTTTGTTGCTCAACCGCTCTTCTTCCACTTCAAGAAGGAGCCGTTCAAGTCGCCATTCCGACTTTACCCTCTCCGGCTCAAGTACACCGACATCGAACACTCTTCGTCGAGCCGCGCGCACCGGCCGTCAAGCAAACCTTAATCCACTTCGAGACACCGACTCTCAAGAGCGCCGACAAGGTCAAGCCGAAGAAGCCTTTGCGCTAGCTCGAGAACGACAACAACAACGCCAATATGAAGAGGAAGAATGCGCGCGTCTACACCAAAATGCACAAGATGCTGAGGCTCAACGTCAAGAACAACAACTCAGTGACGCTCAAGCACTTGAGGCGCAACATGCTCTACGCGATGCGAGTCAAGCCGTTGCTGACCGAGGCCGACAAGCCCATGAACAAGAGGAAGCACTTCGCGAAGAAATTCACGAACGGCGATTTCAAGCTCCCGTGCATCGTCTAGTTCCTCCTCGAGCTCGACGCGCTCCTCCACAAGCTCGCCAAGACCATAAAGTTCATCAAGAGCATGATGACAATGGGAATCCTCCGCGACAAGAGCAACACGAGGTTGACAAACCTCCGCGTCAAGAGCACCACGAGTTGAATAATCAGCTACAACATGGGCGTCATCATCCCCGACCCCAACACAATGAAGAGCAACGCTACGGCAAGCTCAAGTTCACCATGCCCAAGTTCAACGGAAGCAACGATCCCGAAGAATACCCTTCATGGGCATTGAAAGTTGACAAGATCTTCCGTTTGCACAATTATGAAGAAGAGAAAAAGATCGCGATGGCATCCCTTGAGTTCCAAGACTATGTCCTCATTTTGTGGGAACAAATCATACAGCGCCGTGAGGCAAGAGGTGAACCACCCATCACTACTTGGGCAAAAATGAAGGATGTCATGAGAGCACGCTTCGTGGCTACCTACTACAACCGCGACCTCTTCAAGAAACTCCAACAACTCAAGCAAGGAACAAAGAGCGTTGAAGAATACTACAAGGAGATGGAGATTGCAATGATAAGAGCCAATGTGACGGAAGATGATGAGCAAACAATGGCACGTTTCTTGAATGGCCTCAATCATCCTATCAAGAAGATCGCCGACTTCCAACCATACTCAAATCTCATCGAGCTGGTGCACCAAGCTACCAAATCAGAACGCCAAGTGCAAGATGATTTCAAGTATGCCAAGTTCTCATCCAAGTCCTACGGTTTCTCCAATAACCAAGCTTCAACGACTCCAACACCGACTACAAGACCCTCTACTTCCAACGTTGACAAGTCGACTTCCAAGAAAGCTTCACCAATTACAAGCAATCCTAATACGAGCAACTTCAAGCCGAGAGCTTCATCATCATCAACCCCTACCGATGAGACCGTCAAGACGAGTTCCCTCAAGTGTTTCACTTGCGGCGGCCAAGGCCACAAGTCCTAAGAGTGCACCAACAAGCGCACCATGATCTTCAACGACGATGGCACTTATGATTCCATGAGCGAAGGAGAAATGGAAGCCCTTGAGCAAGTCGCCATGCACCGCCAAGTGAACAATGAAGAAGAACAAGTCTTTTGCGATGAAGATTCAAGTCCCGCACTTGTTGTCTCCAAAGTCTTGACTCTCCAACATCAACAAGAAGAAGACCAACGATGCCACATATTCCACACCAAGGCCGGCATCAATGGACGATCCGTCAAGGTCATCATCGATGGAGGGAGTTGTCACAATCTCGCAAGTGAAGAACTTTGCTCCAAGCTCCAATTGCCCAAGACAAAGCATCCACATCCATACAAAGTGCAATGGCTTAGCAACTCCGGCACTATCCAAGTCGAGCACCGAGTGCGAGTATCCTTCAAAATCGGCGCCTACGAAGACACCTTGGAGTGCGATGTCATCCCAATGACCGTCTGTCATCTTCTCGGACGGCCATGGCAATTCGATAGAGGAGTCATCCACAATGGGCGTACAAACCACTATAGCTTCAAGATGCAAGGAAAGGAGTTTGTGTTACGCCCTATGTCTCCAAGCCAAGTGATCACCGATAAGCAAGCCACCCATCGTGGAGAGAATGGTGAGAGAGTGAGCCACCAAAAAGAGAGTGAGCGCCACAAGCCCAAATTGAGTGCCTCCACGATGAGCGAAAACAAGAACCTAGTTCTATTTGCCACCAAACGTGAGATGAGAGAAATGTGTGAGAACCCATCTAGTCTCCTACACTACGTCCTCGTGTGCAAGGACAATGCACTACAAACTAACACTTCTCACACTGTTCCTCTAGTGTTGTCTTCTCTTTTACAGGAATTTCAAGATGTTTTCCCCGATGAGCTACCTCCGGGACTACCTCCACTACGAGGCATTGAGCACCGCATCGACCTCATCCCTGGAGCACCGCTTCCGAACAAAGCTCCCTACCGCGTCAACCCTGAAGAAACCAAAGAAATTCAAACGCAAGTAAAGCATCTCATAGACCATGGTCATGTGCGTGAAAGTTTGAGTCCTTGTGCTGTACCGGTCATTCTTGTGCCAAAACGTGATGGTAGTATTCGCATGTGCTCCGATTGTAGACCTATCAATGCTATCACCGTTCGTTATAGATATCCCATTCCACGCCTAGATGATATGCTAGATGAGCTTAGTGGTGCCACTATATTTTCCAAAATTGATCTTAAGAGTGGTTACTATCAAATCCGCATACAAGAGGGCGATGAATGGAAAACCGCCTTCAAAATCAAGTTTGGTTTGTATGAGTGGTTAGTCATGCCTATGGGTCTCTCGGAAGCACCGGGCACTTTTATGCGCCTTATGAATCATGTCTTTTCGCCCTTACATTGGTATATTTCTTGTGGTTTACTTCGATGACATTCTTGTGTTTAGCAAATCTATCAAAGAGCATGTCACCCATGTCCGCACCGTTTTGCAAACTCTTAGGAAAGAGCGTCTCTATGCTAATATGGAGAAATGCCTTTTTGGTGTTGATAAGCTCGTTTTCTTGGGTTTTGTTGTCTCTTCTATGGGTGTTCATGTAGATGAGTCCAAGATCAATGCTATTAAGACTTGGCCGCAACCAACCAACATGCATCAAGTGCGTACTTTCCTTAGCCGTGCGGGTTTCTATCGTCGCTTTGTGAAGGATTTTAGCACCATTGCTTTGCCTTCGCATGCTTTGAGCAAGAAGAATGCGCCTTTTGTTTGGGAACCATCCCAAGATACCGCATTCAATGAGCTTAAGAATTTGCTTACTCATGCTCTCGTGCTTGCTTTACCAAACTTCGACAAGCCTTTTGAAATTCATTGCGATGCTAGTGGTAATGGCATAGGAGGTGTGTTAACGCAAGAGAAGCGCCCCATAGCTTACTTTCGTGAGAAACTTTCCGGAGCGCAACTCAATTATCCCATCTATGACAAAGAGCTATATGCTTTAGTCCGCGTTTTGCATGAATGGGAACACTACCTTCGTCCCCATGAGTTTATCATTCATACCGATCATGAGACTCTCAAGTATCTTAAGGGTCAAACTAAGTTGAACAAGCGTCATGCTAAATGGAGTGAATTTATTGAGTCTTTTCCCTATGTCATCAAGTACATCAAGGGTAAAGAAAACATCATAGCGGATGCTCTTTCCCACATATGCATGCTAGTCACACAACTTGAGTTATATGTCATTGGCTTCGAGCATATCAAAGAATTGTATGAGCATGATGAAACTTTTGCCACTCCATATGCCAAGTGTTTGTCGAATACATCTTGGGAACGCTATTACATCAAAGACGGCTATCTTATGAGAGCTAACAAACTTTGCATCCCCAAGTCGTCCCTTTGTTTGTTGCTTTTGCAGGAATCGCATGGAGGGGGCTTAATGGGACATTTCGGACGTGACAAGACGTTCGCCACGCTCTCGAAGAGCTACTTTTGGCGAAAGATGTTTCGGGACGTCAATTGCTTCACCAACCGATGTTCGACATGCCGCAAAGCTAAGTCCAAAGCTCAATCTCATGGCCTCTATATGCCTCTGCCGATTCCATACCAACCATGGGAAGACATTAGCGTGGACTTCGTACTTAGTTTGCCTAGGACTCGCAATGGGAAAGATTCTATATTTGTCGTTGTGGACCGTTTCTCAAAAATGGCACATTTTATTCCTTGTAACAAGATAGACGATGTTTCACATGTTGCTAATCTCTTTTGTAGGGAAGTATTGCGTCTAAATGGTGTGCCAAAGACTATCGTCTCGGACCGCGACGTCAAGTTCTTGAGTTACTTTTGGAAGACCTTATGCGCCAAGCTCGGAATCAAGCTTCTATTCTCCACGGCCTATCATCCATAAACCGATGGCCAAACGGAGGAGACAAACCGCACACTCTCCGCTCTACTTCCAGTACTCATCAAGAAGAACATCAAGGTGTGGGAGGAGTTCCTACCTATTGCCGAGTTCGCCTACAACCGAGCAAGACACTCAACAACCGGCAAGTCTCCTTGCGAGGTCGTTTACGGATTCAACACATTGTCACCATTGGACATTCTTCCTCTACCACTCCAAGAGCGCATCAATTTGGACACAAGTGCGCATGTGACACATCTCAAGAAGGTGCATGAAGATACAAGAAACAGCATCGAGCGCCAAGTTCAACGCCTTGTGACCAAGCTCAACTTCAACAAGCAACCTATGGTCTTCAACATTGGTGATCTTGTGTGGCTACACCTTCGCAAGGACCGCTTTCCACAAGAACGCAAGTCCAAGCTTCGACCATGAGCGGATGGACCCTTCAAGGTGCTTGCACGCTACAACGACAACGCTTACAAGATCGACCTCCCGCGCGACAAGTACAACGTGAGCGACACCTTCAACGTCAAAGATCTCTCTCCCTTCCATGGTGATGAAGAATTTGATCCGAGGACGGATCTTCCCCAAGGGAGGGGAGATGATGCAGAGCATCCCAAGGCCATCCCCATGGACCCAACTACATCTACTACGACACCTCTTGGACCCATGACACGAGCACGTGCAAGAGCTCTTGAAACCGAGGTGACATCACTCCTCTCACAATTCCACTCCGATCCACTTGAGACATGGCTACTACCTCAAACGGAGATGTTTTGTGTCATTAGGTACCAAGGAAACAGCCTGGAAGGAGCTATGGAACGAGATGGACGTCAAGAGCCTGAAGAGGAGCCACACACGCCAGGACGAGCGGTACTACCGCTGGCGAGCGGTACTACCGCTGAAGCCCTTCAAGCGGTACTACCGCCGGACATCCGCTCCACTGCCACTCAACCCGACAAATCCCTGTGTTCGCACGACCCGGGTCCGGTACTACTGCCTGTACCAGCGGTACTACCATTTTGAGCGGTACTACCGCCCGTTGCCCGGTACTACCACCCTTCCTGTGCACAGAGAACGGGCCTAGGGCCTATGTATCCCCTCGTCACTTACCCTTTCATGGATTTAGACTATATATACTTGTCCCTTAGCCCCGTACTAGGGTTAGCAAATGTTTAGCTCAGATTTGTGAGAGAGCTTTGCTCATCCACTTGGTTACCTTCTCCTCGGAGATTCGAGCCTCCATCGGAGAAGATCCCCCAAGCGGATTCAAGCCCCCTTTACGGGAAGGTCCCCTTGTGGATTCAAGACCTCCTCACGGAGAAGAACCGGTTACCATGTATCATCCCTAGTTGTCCGTGGATTCGTGTATCGTCCTATGTACTCGAGGATCTAGCCCATGTGTGACTTATTCGTGTCGGTTTAGTGATTTCCTCTTGTGTTTTCCTTTCGTTCTTCCTCGTGTTCTTCTTGATTTCCCCAGGATCCGCTCCTTTCGTGAAAGATCGGGCGATTAGGGTCTCTACCCTACATCAGAGATTGTGTGATACATATCGTATAATCATACCGATGGATACTTGAGGTGACATTGGAGTATCTAGGTGACATTAGGGTTTTGGTTGATTTGTGTCTTAAGGTGTTATTCCAGTACGCACTCTAGGATAGATTGAACGGAAAGAATAGCTTCGCGTTATTTTACAACGGACTCTTAAAAAGATCGATCAGAAAGGATAACTTTGAGGTGGTTTCATACCCTACAATAATCTCTTCGTTTGTTCTCCGCTATTAGTGACTTTGGAGTGACTCTTTTATGCATGTTGAGAGATAGTTATATGATCCAATTATGTTATTATTGTTGAGAGAACTTTCACTAGTGAAAGTATGAACCCTAGGCCTTGTTTCGAAGCATTGCCATACCATTTGTGCTCACTTTTACCACTTGCTACCTTGCTGTTTTTATATTTTAAGATTATAAAAACCTATATCTACCATCCATATTGCACTTGTATCACCATCCCTTCGCCGAACTAGTGTACCTATACAATTTACTATTGTATTGGATGTATTGGGGACACAAGAGACTCTTTGTTATTTGGTTGAAGGGTTGTTCGAGAGAGACCATCTTCATCCTACGCCTCCCATGGATTGATAAACCTTAGGTCATCCACTTGAGAGAAATTTGCTACTGTCCTACAAACCTCTTCACTTGGAGGCCCAACAACGTCTACATGAAGAAGGTTGTGTAGTAGGCATCAAGCTCTTTTCTGGCGCCGTTGCCGGGGAGGTTAGCGCTTGAAGGTATATCTTTAGATCTTGCAATCAAATCTGTTAGTTTCTTGTTTTATCACTAGTTTAGTCTATACAAGAAAACTACAAAAAAATGGAATTGAGGGTGCCTCATATGCTTCATCTTTTTAATATCTTTCGTGAAAATAAGGATTCGGATAATTGTGCCAAAATGCTAGAAGAAGAATGCATTAGAATGTTTGGCACTAAATCTTTATATGATGATCATGATTGCAGTGTTGTTAGTACGGATTCTTTGAATACCCATGATGCTAATGATATTCAAAGCCACAAGCTTGGCGATGCTATGTTTGATGAAGATGATATTTTTTGTCTCCCAAGTTTTGATGAGCAAATTTATTATGATGAAAGCATGCCTCCTATTTATGAAGATTATATTGATGAAAGTGGGTTTGGAAGAGTGTCAACTTTAGGAAGTAATGATCCCACTATTTTGGAGGATGTTCAATCTTATTGTGATAATTATAAAAGTGGATTTGGAGAGGTCATGACTTTATTTAGTAATGATTCCACTATTTCGGAAGATGTTCCAATTGATTATGAGAAGAAAATTGCTATCTATGATGATTGTGTTGACACATATGCTATAGAGAATAATGATATCCATGAAACTTGTCATGATGATTTTAACTTTCAATTGGATTATGCCTCACATGATAGTTATTTTGTTGAGTTTGCTCCCACTACTATTCATGAGAAGAAATTTACTTATGTGGAGAGTAATAAAAATTATATGCTTGTGGCTCATGAAAAGAATGCTTTATGTGATTGTTATATTATTGAATTCATTCATGACGCTACTGAAAATTATTATGAGGGAGGAATATATGCTTGTAGGAATTGCAATAATATCAAGTTTCCTCTCTATGTGCTTAAAGTTTTGAAGTTTTGCTTGCTTTACCTTCCTATGCAAGTTGATTCTTGTTGCCATAAATTGTTTGCTCACAAAATCCCTATGCATAGGAAGTGGGTTAGACTTAAATATGCTAGTCATATTCTTCATGATGCTCTCTTTATGTTTCAATTCTTATCTTTTATGTGAGCATCATTGAAATCATCATGCCTAGCTAGGGGCGTTAAACGATAGCGCTTGTTGGGAGGCAACCCAATTTTATTTTTGTTCTTTTCCTTTTTGTTCCTATTTAGTAATAAATAAATCATCTATCCTATGTTATGATTGTGTTTTTTATGTTTTAATTAGTGTTTGTGCCAAGTAAAGCCTTTAGGATCTTCTTGGGTGATTGTTATTTGATCTTGCTGTAAAAAAACAGAAAGTATGTGCTCACGAGAATAATTTTCATTTTATACCAGAGAGCGATAAAATACCAATTCAACTTGCAGTAGATTAATAAACAAATTCCCTCAGACTTACTAATTTCTCAGGATTTTTGGAGTTGCAGAAGTATGCGAAACCTACAGATTACTACAGACTGTTCTATTTTTGACAGATTCTGTTTTCTATGTGTTGTTTGCTTATTTTGATGAATCTATGAGTAGTATCGGAGGGTATGAACCATAGAGAAGTTGGAATACAGTAGATGTTACACCAATATGAATTTAGAATGAGTTCACAATAGTACCTAGGTGGTGATTTATTTTCTTATACTAACGAAGCTCATGCGATTTTCTGTTGAGTTTTGTGTTGTGAAGTTTTGAAGTTTTGGGTAAAGATTCGATGGACTACGGAATAATGAGTGGCAAGAGCCCAATCTTGGGGATGCCGTAGGCACCCCAAGGTAATATTCAAGGACAACCAAGAGCCTAAGCTTGGGGATGCCCCGGATGGCATCCCCTCTTTCGTCTTCGTTCGTCGGTAACTTTACTTGAGGCTATATTTTTATTCACCACATGATATGTGTTTTGCTTGGAGCGTCATTTTATTTTTCTTTTGTTTTGCTTGCTGTTTGAATAAAATACCACGATCTGAAATTCTTAAATGTCAGAGAGTCTTCACATAGTTGCATAATTATTCAACTACTCATTGATCTTCACTTATATCTTTCGGAGTAGTTTGCCATTTGCTCTAGTGCTTCACTTATATCTTTTAGAGAACGACGGTGGTTTTATTTTGAAGAAATAATGAACTCTCATGCTTCACTTATATTATTTTGAGAGTCCTAAACAGCATGGTAATTTGCTTTGGTTATGAAACTAGTCCTAGTATGATGGGCATTCAAGATGGGTATAATAAAAACTTTCATATAGAGTGCATTGAATACTATGAGAAGTTTGATACTTGATGATTGTTTTGAGTTATGAAGATGGTGATATTAGAGTCATGCTAGTTTAGTAGTTGTGAATTTGAGAGATACTTGTGTTAAAGTTTGTGATTCCTGTAGCATGCACATATGGTGAACCGTTATGTGATGAAGTCGGAGCATGATTTATTTATTGATTGTCTTCCTTATGAGTGGCGGTCGGGGACGAGCGATGGTCTTTTCCTACCAAACTATCCCCCTAGGAGCATGCGCGTAGTACTTTGTTTTGATAACTAATAGATTTTTGCAATAAGTATGTGAGTTCTTTATGACTAATTTGAGTCCATGGATTAACGCACTCTCACCCTTCCACCATTGCTAGCCTCTCTAGTACCGCGCAACTTTTGCCGGTACCATAAACCCACCATATATCTTCCTCAAAACAGCCACCATACCTACCTATTATGGCATTTCCATAGCCATTCCGAGATATATTGCCATGCAACTTTCCACCGTTCTGTTTATTATGACACGCTCCATCATTGTCATATTGCTTTGCATGATCATGTAGTTGACATCGTATTTGTGACAAAGCCACCTTTCATAATTCTTTCATACATGTCACTCTTGATTCATTGCACATCCCGGTACACCACCGGAGGCATTCGTATAGAGTCATATTTTGTTCTGAGTATCGAATTGTAATTCTTGAGTTGTAAGTAAATAAAAGTGTGATGGTCATCATTATTAGAGAATTGTCCCATGTGAGGAAAGGATGATGGAGACTATGATTATCCCACAAGTCGGATGAGACTCCGGACAAAAAATTAAAAAAAAGAGAGAAAAAAGAGGCCATAAAAAAAGAGACGTCCCAAAAACAAAAAAATGAGAGAAAAATAGAGAAGGGGCAATGCTACTATCCTTTTACCACACTTGTGCTTCAAAGTAGCACCATGATCTTCATGATAGAAAGTCTCCTATGTTGTCACTTTCATATACTAGTGGGAATCTTTTATTATACAACTTCGCTTGTATATTCCAATGACGGGCTTCCTCAAAATGCCCTAGGTCTTCGTGAGCAAGCGAGTTGGATGCACACACACTTAGTTTCTTTTTGAGATTTCATACACTTATAGCTCTACTGCATCCATTGCATGGAAATCCCTACTCACTCACATTGATATCTATTGATGGGAATCTCCATAGCCGATTGATACACCTAGTTCATGTGAGACGATCTTCTCCTTTTTGTCTTCTCCACAGCCACCATTCTATTCCACCTATAGTGCTATATCCATGGCTCATGCTCATGTATTGCGTGAAGATTGAAAAGGTTTGAGAACATCAAAAGTATGAAACAATTGCTTGGCTTGTCATCGGGGTTGTGCATGATTTAAATATTTTGTGTGATGAAGATAGAGCATAGGCAGACTATATGATTTTGTAGGGATAACTTTCTTTGGCCATGTTATTTCGAGAAGACAAGATTACTTTGTTAGTATGCTTGAAGTATTATTATTTTTATGTCAATATTTAACTTTTGTCTTGAATCTTTCGGATCTGAATATTCTTGCCACAATAAAGAGAATTACATGGATAAATATGTTAGGTAGCATTTCACATCAAAAATTCTGTTTTTATCATTTACCTACTCGAGGACGAGCAGGAATTAAGCTTGGGGATGCATGATACGTCTCCAACGTATCAATAATTTTTGATTGTTCCATGCTATTATATTATCAACCTTGGATGTTTTATATGCATTTATATGCTATTTTATATGATTTTTGGGACTAACCTATTAACCTAGAGCCCAGTGCCAGTTTCTGCTTTTTCCTTGTTTTTGAGTATCCCAGAAAAGGAAAACCAAATGGAGTCCAATTGACCTAAAATTTCACGGAGATTGTTTTTGGACCAAAAGTAGCCCACAGAGTACCGGAGATGGACCCGAGGAGTCCCGAGGCCACCACGAGGGTGGGGGCGCGCCCTACCCCCCTGGGCGCACCCCCCTATCTCGTGGCCGCCTCGGGGACCCCCTTGACTTGTCCTCGACTCCAACACATCTTAAATATACCCAAACTTCCAGAAAGAAACGTATATCGGGAGTTCCGCCGCCGCAAGCCTCTGTAGCCACTGAAAACCAATCTAGACTCGTTCCGTCACCCTACCGGAGGGGGGAATCTCTCTCCGGTGGCCATCTTCATCATCTCGACGCTCTCCATGACGAGGAGGGAGAAGTTCACCCTCGGGGCTGAGGGTATGTACTAGTAGCTATGTGTTTGATCTCTCTCTCGTGTTCTTGATTCAGCACGATCTTGATGTATCACAAGCTTTGCTATTATAGTTGGATCTTATGATGTTTCTCCCCCTCTACTCTCTTGTAATGGATTAAGTTTCCCCTTTGAAGTTATCTTATCGGATTGAGTCTTTATGGATTTGAGACCACTTGATGTATGTCTTGCATGTGCTTATCTGTGGTGACAATGGGATATTCACGTGATCCACTTGATGTATATTTTGGTGATCAACTTGCTAGTTCCGTGACCTCGTGAACTTATGCATAGGGGTTGGCACACGTTTTCGTCTTGACTCTCCGGTAGAAACTTTGGGGCACTCTTTGAAGTTCTTTGTGTTGGTTGAATAGATGAATCTGAGATTGTGTGATACATATCGTATAATCATACCCACGGATACTTGAGGTGACATTGGAGTATCTAGGTGACATTAGGATTTTGGTTGATTTGTGTCTTAAGGTGTTATTCTAGTACAAACTCTAGGATAGATTGAACGGAAAGAATAGCTTCGTGTTATTTTACTACGGACTCTTGAATAGATCGATTAGAAAGGATAACTTTGAGGTGGTTTCGTACCCTACAATAATCTCTTCGTTTGTTCTCTGCTATTAGTGACTTTGGAGTGACTCTTTGTTGCATGTTGAGGGAAAGTTATATGATCCAATTATATTATTATTGTTGAGAGAACTTTCACTAGTGAAAGTATGAACCCTAGGCCTTGTTTTGAAGCATTGCAATACCATTTGTACTCACTTTTACCACTTGCTACCTTAGTATTTTTATATTTTCAGATTACAAAAACCTATATATACCGTCCATATTGCACTTGTATCACCATCTCTTCGTCGAACTAGTGCACCTATACAAATTACCATTGTATTGGGTGTGTTGGGGACAAAAGAGACTCTTTGTTATTTGGTTGCAGGGTTGTTTGAGAGAGACCATCCTCATCCTACGCCTCCCACGGATTGGTAAACCTTAGGTCATCCGCTTGAGGGAAATTTGCTACTGTCCTACAAACCTCTTCACTTGGAGGCCCAACAACGTCTACAAGAAAAAGGTTGTGTAGTAGACATCAGGCCTTGCTGGAGGAGTTTTATTCATGGAGAATAGTCAAGGGGTCCCATAACCCCAACCGCGTAAGGAACACAAAATCAAGGAACATAACACCGGTATGACGGAAACTAGGGCGGCAAGAGTGGAACAAAACACCAGTCATAAGGCCGAGCCTTCCACCCTTTACCAATTATATAGATGCATTAATTAAATAAGAGATAATGTGATATCCCAACATAACCATGTTCCAACATGGAACAAACTTCAACTTCACCTGCAACTAACAACGCTATAAGAGGGGCTGAGCAAAAGCGGTAACATAGCCAAACAACGGTTTGCTAGGAAGGGGGGTTAGAGGCTTGACATGCCAATATGGGAGGCATGATATAACAAGTGGTAGGTACTGGGACATAGCGATAGAGCGAACAACTAGCAAGCAAAGATAGAAGTGATATCGAGGGTATGGTCATCTTGCCTGCAATGTACTCAGAGTTGTCGAAAGCTTGATCCTCGTTAGCATACTCAACAGGTTCCTCATTCATGTACTCGTCTCCTGGATCTACCCAAAGCAAGAATACAAGCAATGGAACAACAATCAATCACAATGCAATGCACAAGCGACATGATGCAACACATGGCATGATATGCAAGATATGATATGCAATGCATATGCGTGCTCTAGAAGGCAAAGAATGATCAAGGCATCAACTTGTCATAACAAGTATGCCACTGGAAAGATGATGTGATTTTGGTCGAAATTGATATAAGGATCACCGGAAACTGCGATTAACAGCATGATAGCACTTAGAATGCAACAAGAAACTAAGCTACTGCACTCCAACATAGTAAAAAGCATATGAGCATAAAGTACACACTAATCTATACAAAACATGAACAATAAGCTCCTGCTAGTTCTCTCTAGAACAAGCTAAAAATAGCATGGCAAAAATGCAAATGATATCAGCTTCACAGACTTACTAACATGTCAAAAAACTGAATCAGGAAGCAGTGTTTAGAGCAAGCAAACAACATGCTACAGGAACATATCATGGCAAACAAATCCATGGAATGCTACTAATAAATGCACTTAACAAAATTCCCTTATTGAACATGATCCAAAAAATTCACAGAAAATATGATTACACCCATGCAAGCATAGCAAGTTTTATAAACAGATTCAGACTTAGTGGAATTTCAGGACATGGCAAAAACAGATTCATGATAGGAACTTTGCAAGCTCATGGCACTCACCACAAAGCACTACATGACAACACAAGCATACCAACGGTGAGAAGACGTATATATTAAGCTAAACATGGCAAGAGCGAGTTCATAGGATGCATGGATCACTAGCAAACCACATCGCAAAGTTGAATAACATGTTAACAATCTGCCAGGAACAATATTTAGCAAAAGTAGAGCATGGTAATGACCTGATAAACTACTCCATAATTGCAACCAGACGCATGAACGGATATAGAAATACCACATCTTCAGAACATGTTTACTTAACTATCTCAAAATGTGCTTGGATCTCATGGTAGCAACAAGTTTACATGGCATCAAAATGTAATAGGAAAAGGACTTAGCAAAACTACGAAGGGTGTGAAATCAGCCATTATGAAGCCTACATTGCATGCTTGTGCTAGTCACCACATAGTTCATAAAAATACAAGACTTTCACCACTGTAAAGATGGCATGATGGATCTCAAAAAACATGTAGACATCATGCTCGTAGGATGCACACACAAAATTCAACAAAAATGACAAATCATCAAGTTGTGTTAAGAACCAGCAGACAACATTATATAGAACTCTTGCAGCAATGATAATCACATCAATATGGACAGTAACATGCATGCAAATGCCACTAACATGAAGAGCTTAATGAGACGAACAGTTCGACATATCATATGCATGAATCGGAGCAACGAGCGTGGGGATACACCATGATGGAGGCATGAAAATAACAGGGATCCGTGACTTAGCCAAAAATACTAAGTCCAACGAGCGCGACATAGCTAAGAAATGCATGAGCATGGAATAGAGGGATGCTCACCCTGGGCTTCGGCCGAAGACAGTGGAGAGGCGGGCCGGCGAGATCTGGGCCTTGGGGAGGGGCGGCCCACACGGGGGTCAACGTGAGCGGCGGCGCTCGCCTCTGGCGACGAGCGGGACAGCGGCGCGAGCGGCTGGGCTCACCTAATCCATGGGCATACGGCGGCGGCCGAGCCGGATCCGGCCGGGGCGGCGTGCTCCGGCACCGAGCGGGCGGCGGCGGAAGTGAGGCGAGGCGATGCGGAGCTCCTGGCGGCGGGGTCAGCGACGGTGCCGGGGCAACTCCGGCGTCGGTGGACTCCGGCGTGACGGCGGCCGACGCAGTTTCCGGCGAAGAGGCGGGGTCCGGCGAGGTGGCACGGCGCAGGGCGGCGGAGGCAGCGCGGGGGCGGCCCGGTTCAGGCCGCGCGGGCCAGATCTGGGCCCGGCGGGCCGTGATGGAGGTGGGACGGCGGCGGGACACGTGGCGCATTCTCACTGGCTCGGGGCGGCGGTGCGAAGCGTCCGGCGGCGCGCGGACATGTCCGGCTGCGAGGAGGGGCGATGCCTAGGGTTTGGACCCGGGAATTTGGAGGTGGTGGACATATTTATATGTAGAGGGATCTAGGAGAGTCCAAATGAGGTGCGGTTTTTGCCCACACGATCGTGATCCAACGACAGAGAGCATGGAGGGGGTTTAGATGGGTTATTGGGATCTTTTGGAGGAGTGTTGGGCTGCAACACAAAGAGGCTTTTGCGGTTAGCCGGTTAACCGGTGGGGCATTAAACGACCTCCAAATGGAACGAAATTTGCCAGGCGGTCTACCAGTGATGTCCCAAGGACACTTGACAGATCTCGATCCATTCCGAGAACGTTTTTCTCCCACTCACAAAACGATATTAGAGGGGGTGCAATGGGGCACGAGAGAGTGTCGGATTGCGAATCGGACAACGAGGAAAATGTTCGGATGCATGAGATGAACACGAATGCAAATGAGATGCACATGATGACATGAGATGAAATGCATGACATGAACAAATGCAAAATTAAGACAAAACCCAACCATGAAGGGAATATCATATCACATAGCCGAAAATGGCAAGAGTCGGAGTTACAAATATGAAAAGTTACATCCGGGGTGTTATAGCATGGATCCCTCTTGGTCAGGTAAGGATTGATGAGTACAGGAAGACCGGTGTTAACAGGACAACGATGGCATATCACGCGAACCCATTCATTCTTGCCAGTGATGCTACCCAGATTTTCTTTGTGGAAGACCCCTTGCATAAGAACAGCCATTTAGCGATGCATGGGAAGAGAAGGGTACTGGTGTCGATGATGTTGTCGGTGAGGACGAGTACGATGAATTTGATGAGTTGCCAACCAAGGGATCACGCACCCGTGTAATAGAGCAGTGTACAATCATCAAAAATCCCAAGTTCATTTGGGGTCAACTTAATGATCCCAGTTCCCCCATGTACATGGGAATTAAGCCGCAAGACTAGTCTTTATGCCTACCCTACAACTTAATTCGTTCAATTTAGAACTATCGCGTGTACTGAATTTGTGAGTTATGCCTGGTTTTCTGTTGATGTAAGAACCGTTAATATGTTGACCTTGATATGTCGTCATCTCAGGCAATGAATATGAACTTTTTTGTTATTATTATTATTATATCATAGAGGTAGCACACACAATGGATCTCACACTACTACAGGATGCTACTAACGCGACAGTACAATCAGAGACCCTCCGAGAAACTGTGTGTGATGCCATAATCGCAAACGATGTTGTATGAAAACAGTCAGAAATGTATAAAATGTCTGCGATGACGGATGCATCAAACACGGTTCAGGTTTTAGTTGCGTGTGCGATGAAGGGCATACGGTTCAGTTCAATTAACTGGTTGCGATGAGGAGGAACAAAAGAAACAGGCAGCCAGATGAAGGCGTGTGCGATACACAGCATACAGTTTCACTCAGATGAACTGTTTGTGATTAGGCAACACAAAAGAAATGGGCAGACAGATGAAGGTGTGTGCGATATACAGCATATGGTTCACTCAGATGAACTATTTGTGATTAGGCAACACAAACGAAACGGTCAACCAGATCAACGTGGGTGGGATATACGGCATGCGGTTCACTCGGATGAACTGTTTGCGCCGACACAAGAGTACAGAAACGGTTCAACTTAACAAGACGTGTGTGTTGTGTGATGGGATTGCATGCGGTTCACTCGGCCCTTGTCGTCAATGTTGACCTCTGTGGCAACTGTTTGCTCCCCAAGCACCTCTTTGTGTATCGTGGCAACCGTCCATCGACTCTTCGCCTTTCCCTCTTGATTTGGAACTGTTGTCGCATGCTAGATCTTCCTCCCTCCTCCATTTTCCTTCACCCTTCCTTCTGCCATTGTTTGATCGTATTCTCCATGGAGGGAACAAGCCAGAAACGACCCCGTTATTCTTGCCCCAATCTGAGATGACGCAGTGGAGGAACTCATTGATCGGTGCGACATCATCACCTCGGCTAGCATGGCAGGTTCGTTCAAGACCATTCTCGACTCAACTAATAACATTATTACAAGGAAGATCTCCCCTATCTTCTTCGCCATGACCCTGCTGACTGGCGAGGGGACGAAGGAAGCCTCGCCTTGTGTAAGTTGATGCTGCTTGACAATGGTACTTATGATGTTAAGATGCCATCGCTTGAGGGCAAGGCTTGGGCAGGCGCAAATGGAGATTGGGTTGTTTATATTGGGTACAACTGCGAGTGGTAACTTGTGAATGTGTACACTCGTCAATGGGTTCCACTTCAAAAAATCGCAGACGGCTGCCCAGAGGTTGAGTACACCAGTATTCTACGTGAGTTCAAATACGGTCATGCTGACTATCGTCTACAGAAGATAGCAATTTGTCGAGTTCCCAACCACTCTTGGGGTTATAGGAATGCTTATGTTGTCGCTATATTCGACAAGCTTGTTGTCGTCCTTCATGGTTCGACTCGATGGATATTACTCAAAAATCAGTTTCTATACACGGATGAGTATTGTGATGCAATTCAATACGACATGATGTAGGGTAGAACCCTAGTGGCCCGATATTTCACGAAAGGAGCGGATCCCGCGAAGAACATGAAGAACACGAGGGGGAAAATGAGGGGAATCACGAGGGGAAACACGAGAGAAACACTCGAACCAACAAGTATGATCACACATGTGCTAGATCCTCGAAACACAAAGAGATACACGGTCCAAATCCAACAAAGGATGATACATAGGGTAGCCGGTTCTTCTCCGTAGAGGAGGTCATGAATCCACAAGGGGATCTTCCCGTAAAGGGGTCTTGAATCCAAGGTGGATCTTCTCCGAAGAGGGGCCCGCGGTCTCTCTCGAGGAGTAGATCCGATATGGATGAGCGGAGCTCTATCTCACAAATGAGCTAACACAACGCTAACCCTAGAAAGGAGGAGGGAGAGGTCTATTTATAGTCTTAGTTCAAATGGGGGGTGAAGTGAAGGGATACATGGGCCTCAGCCCGCAACTGGACACAGCCCGGGGTCGGACGTCCGGTGGGCGTCGGACGTCCGGAGACTCACGGGCGGCCGGGCGTCCGCTCGATTTGGCTCGGACGCAGGAGTTCCGGATTTCCGGAGGGGGGCCGGTCGTCCGGTCGTCGGTCGTCCGCTGGCGTCGGACATCCGCTCATTTGGCTCGGGTGCGGGATCGCCAGTCGTCCGGTCCGGGCCGGTCGTCCGGTGGATCTTCAGGCGCCGGAGGTCCGGACCCGACCGGTCATCCGGTGGCTGGAGCTTCTTCGACAGCTCTTCTTCTTGCGTCTTCGTTTCCACGCTTCCCTCGCAGATGGTGTAGTTGTTCCTTGGCGCTTGCACTCCTCCTCATCGTCCGTAGTGTTCCGATAATACCTATGCATGCACACGAGTGGAGTGTCAAGTACTATACCATCCTCGAAGGGGTCAAGTGAGCACGTGTAAAGGAGATGATTCACCTTTGTGTATGTGAAGTAGAGGTCGCATGTGTCACTTGCCAAACAGACTCTTGACATGGTGATGTCCGTAGGATGCTCCGCATCATCTCCCCTCCCTTGGGAAAGATCCGACCTCGGATCGAAAACCAAATCACCATGGGAAAGAGATGGCTTCGCCGTGTAGAAGTGGATGTTCACCAAGTAGTCATCATTTTCAAGCTTGAAGTGGGCACTCTCCAATGTCGCACCATCTTGGGATTCCTTCGAAATGAGCAAGGACAACAAACACTTGGAAAAATGAATGTGGTTAGCGTTAGTGCAAAACTAAGCATTCAAGAGGTTATTCACCAAACAAGTGTCGTCATCATGCAAAGCATATGGTTTGACAAAGGATTGTGACATGGCATGTAAGCACATAAATTGAGCATAATCAAGGATATCATGGGGACAAGCATGTAAATGTGAGGTATTGATGCAAATATGTTGGACAAGTGAAGAAGCATCTACCTCAAGTTCATAGCAAGCATTCACAAATTGCTCAATGAAAGGTCTACGGTAGGCATAGGAATCATTCACAACACCAAATAAAATGAAGTGGCTAAACACATGTGTCAAGTGCAAGACAATCCAAGCATAATGTG
The DNA here is from genome assembly GCF_002162155.2 of Triticum dicoccoides. Taxonomy (NCBI): domain Eukaryota; kingdom Viridiplantae; phylum Streptophyta; class Magnoliopsida; order Poales; family Poaceae; genus Triticum; species Triticum dicoccoides. The sequence continues at coordinate 373,524,015 of NC_041382.1, forward strand.
CATTGGGTGTAGTGAATATCGTGTGGCACTCAACACAATAGAAAGAGCAATTGTTCATCATGTGTGAGGCAATCAAGTCAAGCATAGTAATCGAGTCGTGCAAGCTAGTAGTGCGAAGATGCAACATACTAGAGGAAATCATAGCAATCATGTCATGTGAGCAAATAATAGACATAGACAATGCACATGACATATCGCAAGCACGAACACAAAGCAAAATGAAAGTATCATCATATGCATGGGGCACAAAGCAAACATGGAAATAACAAGCAATATCTCCACCAAGCTTGCAAATACACATACAAGTATGAGAATCTATCATCATGTGTAATGCAAAGCATGAGTCATGAATGCATGGCAGAAGCATAGTAATGAGCATAGCATGCAAAGTGAACATGGAAAGATGGGAATAGAATATGTAATGGACAATAACCCATAGCCAAGTGAGGGTCATGTAGAAGAAATGTGCGAAGTCTTTGCACGAACAGGGCGGTGGGAAAGACAATCCATGGGATCCCAAGTCATCGTTGCTCTCTAGAGCTCGTTTTGTCAACTCATGGGATTGCGAGGTTGACAAGAATTCATATGTACCTACACAAAAGAGACACAAATGAAAGAAATTGTGTGTGTGGTAAATGTACACATCATCCATCATGATGTGTATGTGCACGTGAGAGTTAGCACAAGATAAGCATCACTCAAATAAATTTGATGCATGGTATAAGAACATGTCATCCATCATGAAAGAATAGTTATTGTGTATGACACGATGGGGATGTAAATTGAGCATACAAGTATATGGATCATGCAATGGGTGGGAGTGATCACAATCTCCTAAAATGTATGTGGAAACTATGGGGGTCTCCTCATGTGCAATATTTGAAACATCATATGGAGAAAATGGGCAACACCCAAAACAATGCATATCCGAAGCTAGGTGGTCATGGCATGGCATATGAGATAAATGATGCAAAGGTAGATATCATCACAAGAGAAACAAATGCCGATAACCATAGGCTTGTCATCTATGCCATATGTGCAAACTGGGTTCATTTTAATAGCATATGCATAGTCACTATGAAGAGATTGCAAATATGACATATGATTGATCTCATGCATAGCATATGACAAGTCAAGTGGATTGGCAAACATGATGTGACCGAGAGAATTAGCACAAGAAATCCTATGTAACATGACATCACAACTAAAAGACTCCACATGGCAATCATCATACTCATCATAAGTGGGTAAATCATCACATGGGGAAATCATACTAGCATGAAGCATGTCAATAGGGGGATCAACATCATGCAAGCAATCAATGTCATGAATGTCCACTAGTGGGACTAGAGTATCACCTTCACCTATGTTACCTTGTTCATTACACTCAATTGATGTAGGTGAGGTGTGAAAGACCAAATGGTGGTCAATATAATCATCTTGATGGAACCATGTGGAGGGTGCATCATATTCCACCAAGGCCATCGTCTTGTCCAAAGGGAGGACGAAGTCGTCGCGAATTGCCGCGTCATCATAGATGGGACCTAGCACCAAATGAGAAGACACAATAGAGGTAGAGGTCAAGTCGTTAGTGTTGAAAGTGGCCACACAAGACCTATTGACTATCTCACTCTCTCTATGTGGTGGTTCACTCAGTCCCACAAAATAGGTGCACTCAATCTCACGTATGGTGGAGTCACTCATCTCACTCAAGTGGTGGGGGTTTTGGCTCTCCTCACATGGGAATTGGGGTAACACATCTATGGGGCTAGTGGTGAAGTCACTCTCACTCTCAATATGGTGGCACAAGTCACTCAAGTCATCATACGTCGCCGTGGTCGAAGGGAAAATCCCATGCGCAACCATCTCGTTATTGTCGCCGTGGATGAAGGCCGAAGATGGCACATCATCACTCTCGCCTCCTAAGAAGGAAGCATCATCCTTGCTCGTCACCATGCCACTCACCTCCAAAGCTTGGTCCTTGAAGGTGTCCGTAGTCGTAGTCGTCGCCGCACCATCTTGAAAAAGAGTCGAAGTAGACTCGACATCGTCAATGCCACAAAGAGGGATGGCGGTGAAGTCGAACTTGGGAGCATCGTCTTGGAGCTCATCGGGCTTGGACATCATCGTGGTACTAGCCTCATGCTCGTTCTCATGGAGCTTGGTCGTCGCGAAGTGAGCTTGGGGTGGAGAAGCTTTGGCCTTCATGAGTTCTTGTTCCGGCTTGAGAGCACCAATGTAGTTGTCGTCGAGGGACTTGTAGTTCTCGAGGAAGATCGTCTTGGAGATGTTGTTGTTCAATCCCATCATGAATTGGAACTTCATTAAAATGGGGTCGTCCACGCCGGCTCGTTGCAAGGAAATCTTCATCTCCTTGAAGTACTCGTCGATGGACTTGGATCCTTGGATGGTGTTCTCCAATTGGTGTAAAAGTTGTTCCATGTAGGTTGGAGGCACAAACTCTCGCCGCAAAGCTCTCTTCATCTTGGGCCAACTCATGTCGTAGGTCTCCGAAGATGCGTGAAGCCACCATGTGGATGCGTAGTCGTGGAAGTTCCTTGTGGCGCACTTCACTTGGTCTTCCGGAGGAACTTGATGTAGCTTGAGGTAGTCGTCCATCAAACGCTCCCACTCGAGATACTCCTCGGGTTCTAGAGTTCCATAGAAAGGAATCTCATGGTCGATGTCAAGGTCGTAGTAGCTCGTGGAAGTCGTGGACTTGAGCTTGGGGAGCTTATCTTGAGGTGCTTGTCGGCGAAGATGCCGTATGTTCGTAGGCAAATATGCATTGAAGTCGCTTGGCGAAGATGCCAAGGGGGATGGTGAAGTCGTTGAGCGGTTGTTGGTGTTGAGCTCTTGACCTTCACGTCCTTGTTGGTGATGGTGTCGATGCCGATGTGATCTTGTCGGAGATGGTAGCTCGGAAGCATGTGCTCTTGGGCGTCTTCTCGAAGATGAGGAAGACCGCTTGTAGGAGTTGATGAGGGACTTGATCTCCTCCATTTGAGCTGGCATCTTGGCGTCGGTGGAGTTGTTCGCGGCAACGAAGTCGTCGTTGTTGTTGTAGACCGAAGATGAAATGCCTTGCCTATCCATCACTCCAAGAGAAAAATGTGAGTGGTAGAAAGAGAAGAACGAATACCAAATGTACCTTGACCGAAGTTGAAAGTGGATCAATGATCACTCCAATGTGGACAAGGAAATAGCACAATTGGTACCAATTCTTGTCGGTTTCTCACACCTACACAAGTAAGGCTTATGGTGGAGCTCGGTGAGGATAGTGGCACAAATATTTGATGTAAAATGTTAGCAAGAGTCAATAATGTTGAAAGAGATTCACAAATTCGCAAGTGTAACAAGTAGACCAATAGCAATATGTGGCACACGGAAACACACACACGGATAGATAAATGGGGTCGTGCAACCAAGGATGAGCACAAAATGTGGAATCCACGGAAAACGCTCGTGTTGCACAACTCAAGAGAGACGCTAGCACGATTGCTCTATAGGCGGATACGACACTTGTGCACAACCTATAAGATGCAAAATGGATAAACTTTCTATCCCAAGTATGCTATGTATGTATGGTTCCCGGTGTTTGATCCAAGATGATCGGATATGACAAGCTTATGCAATGTGGTAGGATGCTATGGCTATTGCTTACAAGCTTCTGTGCTCTTTCTCTTTTGCTTAAAAGCTTATTATCTTTTTCTTCTTCTTTTTGTATGGCCACTTTGCGAAATGCACAAACCAAGATAGCAATTGTGTATATGCGGGAACAATCTTGAGGCACAAGGGATGATATGATGATACCAGTATGATATGGTATGTATGCAATGGAAGGGTGGATCACTAATGTGCACAAGTAACATTGCCGACAATACTCAAATGGCTAGTCTCGATAGGCAAGTAACGCAAAATGGGCTAGGGGTTATCAATGCAATGGCAAGGGAATGTACAATGGAGGGATACCACGATACCAAGATGATATGGAGGTTACCGTCCGTGTCAATGATGAGTGGCGGTGATCTTGATGGAGATACCAAGATGATGGAGACTCGTCCCTAAGTAGCCGAAACACCTTAGGAAACGGAAAAACCGCGAACTCAAAATCTTAAATGCCAAATGGTGGTAGCGGGAATGCGGTGGTGGTTGCGGAAGTTCGATGGGATTGCGGAAATGCAATGATGGGTTGTGGAATACGCAATGCGGAAATGGAGGGTAAGGTGGTGAACTATACACGGTGTCGGAGTTGGAAGCACGGTCCCTAAGTAGCCGAAACACCTTAGGAGACACAACTCACAACACAAACAAAAATGGGTTAAGTCGCGGTGGCGGGAGTGTGAGGTGGGCAAAACTATGCGGAAGTTATGGTGGTGGTGGTGGTGGTGGTTGATGAAGAAGCAACCGTCCCTAAGTAGCCTAGACACCTTAGAAGACTCAAATCACTCCTCAAGCAACCACTAATGCGATGTGGAACAAAATTGATTAGGTTGCGGAAGTCGGTGGTGGTGTAGCGGATGATGTGGTGGAAGCCCTAGGCAAAGATGCCAAAATTGTCAAAATTTGATGGGGTCAAAATATGTTGGTTGTATTTTTGTGGGAAGGAGAATGTCAAGAGCTTTTCAACGAGCTAAAGAACGCGAAAATTGGACTCCGGATGAATTAGTTATGGACGAAACAAAAATCAGCCGAAGTTGATATCTACAGATAGCGGACGTCCGGAAAAAACGGATATCCGGTCGCCGGACGTCCGGTCGGGTCGGAAATCCGCTGATTTTGCTCGGGTTAGGGGGTTCCGGTCGTCCGGTAAGGTCAGACGTCCGGTGGTTCCTGCGGCTCCGGACATCCGGTAAGGTGACGGTCGTCCGGTGTATCGGGGTCAACTCCAGATCCGAGATTCGGGACACGATTTTGGGCGGAATTTGGGGATTTTGGGGTCAAAATTGATGAGATTTCGTGGATAAAAGATGGGGAAACTTGGGGAGATGCTAGATCCACTTGAAACCAAGCAAATCCATGGATCAAAATCAACAAAACATCATCAAACCAACAAATCACAAAAAAATATTGGGGCTATTTTTGGTGGCAGTTTTCGAATTTAGGACGAAATCAAGCAAAAGAAGGCTAGAAAACGGTGGGGAGGCTCCGAAATCATGATCAACGTGGCTCATGATACCAAGATGATGTAGGGTAGAACCCTAGTGGCCCTATCTTTCACGAAAGGAGCGGATCCCGCGAAGAACATGAAGAACACAAGGGGGAAAACGAGGGGAAACACGAGGGGAAACACGAGAGAAACACTCAAACCAACAAGTATGATCACACATGTGCTAGATCCTCGAAACACAAAGAGATACACGGTCCAAATCCAACAAAGGACGATACATAGGGTAGCCGGTTCTTCTCCGTAGAGGAGGTCTTGAATCCACAAGGGGATCTTCCCGTAAAGGGGTCTTGAATCCAAGGTGGATCTTCTCCGAAGAGGGGCCTCGGTCTCTCTCGAGGAGTAGATCCGATATGGATGAGCGAAGCTCTATCTCACAAATGAGCTAACACAATGCTAACCATAGAAAGGAGGAGGGAGAGGTCTATTTATAGTCTTAGTGCAAATGGGGGGGGTGAAGTGAAGGGGTACATGGGCCTCAGCCCGCAACTGGACACAGCCAGGGGTCGGACGTCCGGTGGGCATCGGATGTCCGGAGACTCACGGGCGGCCGGACGTCCGGTAGACGTCGGACGTCCGCTCGATTTGGCTCAGACGCAGGAGTGCCGGATTTCCGGAGGGGGGGGCCGTCGTCCAGTCGTCGGTCGTCCGCTGGCGTCGGACGTCCGCTCATTTGGCTCGGGTGCGGGATCGACGGTCGTCCGGTCCGGGCTGGTCATCCGGTGGATCTTCAGGCGCCGGATGTCCGGACCCGACCGGTCGTCCGGTGGCTGGAGCTTCTTCGACAGCTCTTCTTCTTGCATCTTCGTTTCCACGCTTCCCTCGCGGATGGTGTAGTTGTTCCTTGGCGCTTGCACTCCTCGTCGTCGTCCGTAGTGTTCCGACAATACCTATGCATGCACATGAGTGGAGTGTCAAGTACTATACCATCCTCGAAGGGGTCAAGTGAGCACGTGTAAAGGAGATGATTCACCTTTGTGTATGTGAAGTAGAGGTCGCATGTGTCACTTGCCAAACAGACTCTTGACATGGTGATGTCCGTAGGATGCTCCGCATCACGAGGGTCTTGTGTTTCCTGCCACCACTCATGGCACTGTTTTTGCATGGAATCCTCATGATTTCGGTACATTTGTCTTCCACCGTAATTATTATTATTTCATCCACATGCATGTGGGTTAGCTAGTTTCACTTTACTAATTAACCTTCTTGTGTTTCCAGGGTCGTGTGAACATCCCACCACCTATACTTGAAAATTTTATTCACGAGCATGAGGACGAGCATGACCCATATACTCAATGGCGCCTGGCAACTTATTCCGATGGATTACCTCTTCTTGTCTGTATACAGGGCACTGCTGATGTTACTAAGGAAGCAGGTGTTGTCTCGTATGGTCGCACTCTCCGGACCTATTCCAACATCCGTTGTAGGGTATTCGGGATGGATACTGGTGTACTAGCGCCAACACCTTCTCCCTGGTTTAGTATTGAAAGTCTTGGAGGAAACTCGCTCTTCCTTGGACTATCCAATGATGGTGGAAGGCGATCCAACTGTTGTTGACACAATGTTACTACCATTTATGAGAAGCAACTGTATCTATACCTCGGACATTGCGGTGGTTCCCTACCCTGGTCGTGATATAGTAGGCCACTTCAGCCTGGATGATCAGTCATGCGTTGGTCTTGAGATTGACAGTAGCTGGCCCTTCCCAGAGGATGACTTCTGGTTCAAAGCAAGAGTTTCCAACGCCGACGAGTGCTTGAGCTGAAGTTCATTTCAACGCTTTGTTATTTGTTGTGTGAGAAAAACTTTACTAGAATGTTTTGTTGGAAATGATCTATAATCCAACATGTATCCTCGTTGTCGTTGTGGGTTGATGATTTGTTGTATGTAATCAATGGTACATTTGCATATACGTCCATGAACTCATGCCTGCTAGTGGTGTCCATATGAATAGTGCTAGTGATTTTAGTTTTAAAAATTAGATAGTACTAGTGATTTGTAGCTGCATATTTTGACAAACCGCAGTGTTACAAGGTTGACAAATGGCAATGTTACTAGAAAAACAAATGTCGATCTTTCCAGTTTGAGAAATGGCAACATACCCAAAATGACAGATATGCAAATCTTACCCAATTGTTTGTACATGGTTGCACACGGGTCATGCAAAACAACCGTTTGCGTTGAAGGGATGCAGAAATCCTACTCGGCACATTTTCCCTTGGCTTCCTCGGGAAGTTGTCGGTTTGCATACGGGTGTTCTAACTAAATCGCTTGTGATGAGTGTTTTATATTTAAAAACCATTGATGTTCTTTTGAAAAGAAAATCGTTTGACGAGTCTATATATCTAGAGAGAAAAACGCAAGTTTGTTCAAACCATATCTTTCATTCAGTCACACTTGGAATTTATATTCATATGATCGAGAATTCGAGATACAGTATTAAACCCCAAAAAAACTATTTCCGGCGGCGGCGGAGGCGGCGTGCCGCGCCATCATTGTTGTTGTCGTCCTCCGGGACGCCGTTGTTGAAGTCTTCAAGGCAGCACAAAATGTTCTTCACTTGTAAATCAAACATCATGTCATCGTGCGATCAACGGGCGGGGCACGGGAGGACGGCAATTGGCACTGTTGAGAGGTAGCCGTCAATGGCAGTGGCCCATG
>NC_041382.1:373532034-373538480 GCF_002162155.2 Triticum dicoccoides
GCATGGGCACGGGCGCGGCGGGTGTAGCTAAATGCATGGGGACCGACGCCACGATGGGTGGATGGGCGCGCACGGGCGCAGTGGATGCAGCCAAACGCACGGGGGCCTGCGACACGGTGGGTGGAGGGCGCGCACGGGCACGGGCGCTGGCACCGGCATGTACACGAGCTCGCGTGTGTCCGCGGAGACCTCGCTGACGCCTGTGGCTTCCAGCTCTGCGATAGTGCTTGGCGACCAGCCCGTCAATGCTACGGGGATGGTCACTGGCGCGGGCGCGTGGATGGGAACTGGGACGGGATCAAGGAGAGCTACCGCCGCGGCCAGCTCATTCTGGGCCATGTCCATGAGGCCCCATTCCTCCTTATTTTCTGTCTCCTCTGACTCGGAGTCGACTTCACCAAACTTGAAGACTAGTGGCAGATGATCATTCTGTGCCATGGCGGTGGAGGTCTCCGGGGGAGAGGGAATGGAGGCGAACAGTAGGGACGCCCGTATTAAACAGCGGCTCGGGCGCCATTAATGGAGAGGAAGGCGGACGGCCATGGAAGTCAAAGGGCTCACTTCCCAGTGAGCCTGCGCAGCGTAAAGCTCGCACACTTCCTGGTGAGCCTGCGCATTGGAGGACATCTTAAGAGGCTAAGGTCCAACAACCATATTGTTCATATCTACATACTTAACATATATAGTAACAGCTAGCACATTTTAAGAGGTTGACGGTCAACAACCACAACTATCCACTAGAAGCAGCTTGATGATGACGACTCGGCATCTCGTCAATGAAAAGGAAGAGCCCTCCTGTGCCTTGGTAGGGCAGGAGTAGAAGAGTGTCTCCAATTTTCCAATATGGATGCATTGCCACGAGAAGCAAGAACTTGTTAATTTGAATGGTTCCATTTTGCGGGAAATGTAGTACCTTGCAATCACTTTGGCATTATTAGCAGGCACAAGTGTAATTGGACCATGCTGGGAAATCGATCCAGGAACGGCTACAGGGGGCAATTTCTGTTGACATGTAGAATAAAAAACAATTGCAACATATCGTTGAAGATATATATAGTTTATGAGCATCAACGTAAAAATAAGACTTTTTACCAGTGCTTTGTGCATACAATTGGTCTTGTTCAGTGTGTGCACCATAGGTCTAATTAATCCCATCCAAAATCCAGCGTTCATATGTTGTGCTATCTCTGTTAGATTATCAACAAAGTTTATGACATGCTTCAAGTCCTTCCAGTGAAATTTGGTGTGCTTAGTAACATACAGATCATTCACTATGCATCCAACATATCCTGCTTTAAAGGTGGAAAGGTATTATTTATTCAGAACATGGAAGAAGAATATATAGTGCACATAAATTGGTAAACATAATTTGTTACTGCCTAGGAATGGAGTCAGAATATGATATCACAATTGGTTGCTTAAATAGTGATCAATTGGTTGCTTAAATAGTAATATGACAGCATGGAGAAAGTTGAAAGGACACTAACCTCGATCAGACTTTGATCGGCTGATGATGTTAGGGAAGTAAACATCCATGTTAATTAGACCAGGCTGTGGTGCACGCACTAGAATTTTATTGCCAGCTTTCAGTTCATAACACTTAGACATTTTTCTCCAAAGGTCTGCATTAAAATAGGAGTGACCATCTTTATCAAGTTTTACACTAACCGTCATTGTAAACCCATGTTGCCTTGTCAATATGACATCCTGGGAGTCATCAGCAAAGTAAAGCCCATGATTTCCTTCAACTCATGTTCTTGCAAAGCAAGGGATGTACTGCTTGAAATGAAAATTAAGATCGTAAATTAGATATATTGAAATAACCGTGCAAGATGCAAATATGGGAGTAAATGATAGAACATATCCATATATAGATGGAAGCAAAGTACAAAAATATAAAATTAAAAATAGATAATGTAACAAAGATTTGATGCAAATATATAGATAATGTAGCAACAGACGGTCTATGTTCACAAATTTAGGCCATGCCGGCCGTGGTAGGTTGAGATTGAACATACCAAGCACTCCCTGAAGTCATCCGGAATGGTGAGATAGAACTTCGTTTCCGACTGGCCACGACCACAGTTGCCCTATTTGTACTCGCACTGTGCACACATGAATGAACACCCACGAATCAGCTAGAACAAAATGATTCCATGGCGATTTCCGCCTGTTGATTAACATCGACCGGTGGACTGCGATAAGAGATCAGTGAATATTTCACTAATTAAGTTGATTACCTTCTCCATGAGAAAAATCCCTGGCCCAATCCCGCAGAAAACCCCAGTCGACCAGAGTCTAGAATGTCGATGCAGATAGGCGGCGGAAAGCGGTGGAGGCGAAATCCAGTGCCGTTTGGAGCGCGACCTACGGCCGCAGCCAACAGCCGTCGAGCTTAGGGTGCAGAGTTGCGGAGGAGTCCACGGCGAGTGAGTGGGGACGAAGTGGGCGAGGGTTTTCTTTTCCTTTTGCATGTGTGAGTGAACACACACGGTTCGCAGAGGCGGCGGAGATGAACCGTGTGCGATAGTAAATCATCGAGATTGAATGGGAATCCAAATTTCCTTTGTCTTTCATCCATGAGTTTTTTTCTACGATGAACATAAACCCTGCTAATCACCGTGTTCAAATTTGACACTTTTCCAGGTTCATTTACAATATTTAGGGGATTATGTGCATTTTTAGGCATTAATGCATGTAATTCAAATTCAAACAATTGGTGCATGAAAGGGTGCACAAGAACGGTCTGGAAAAACCATACTCATGGTATTTAGTAATTTCTCAAGCCTTTTATAAGGAATGGGCAGAGATTTCAATGGAGTCAACCACAAATGCGTCATTTACTGGGTTATCAACTATAGAACAATGAAATGTGTGCTTGAAAAACATGACAACTGGTATGGTGCCATGGTATGGCCTCACCATGCCCTAGTTAAAAGCTGAGAAGGTTTGATTTATGTCATCATGCACACCCTTCATAAATCGAACCATCACCGAGGAAGTTCAATGCTTTCGAGAGGGAAATCACCAAGATTGAAAGGGGAATCCAAATTTCCATCCTAGTTTCTCTTTCAGAATTTTTTTCCAACGATCAACATACCACCTCAAATGAAACCTGTTCAAATTTGACATTTCTCTGAACTCGTTTACCATATTTAGGGGAATGTGTGCATTTTCTAGGCATTAATTATGCACATAATTCAAATTCTAACAATCGGTCCATGAAAAGGTGCACAAGAACAGTCTGGAAAACCATGCTCGTGCTATACAAAAAATGAAACACATGGTTGGAAAACATGACGCCTGGTGTGGTGCCATGGTATGGCCTCACCATGCCCCTGGTAAAAATTGGAGAATGTTTTCCTTATGTCATGATGCGCGCCTTTCATAAAATGAACCATCATCTGAGGAAGTTTCATGGTTTCGAGGGGGAAATCACCAAGATTGAAGGGGGATCCAAATTTCCTTTGTCCTTTCTCCATGAGTTTTTTTCTATGATGAGCATACAACCTGCAAATCACCATGTTCAAATTTGGCACTTTTCCAGGTTCATTTGCCATATTTAGGGGATTATGTGCATTTCCTAGGCATTAATGCGCATAATTCAAGTGCAAACAATCGATGCATGAAAGGGTCCACAAGAAAGGCCTAGAAAACCATGCTCTTGCCATTTAGTAAATTCTCATGCCTTTTACAAGGAATGGACAGATATTTCGATGAAATGTGTGGAAATAGTCAACCGCAAATGTTTGTTTGTTGAGTTTTCTACTATAGAAAAAATGAAATTAATGCTTAAAAACATGACGCCTGGCATGGTGCCATGGTATGACCTCACCATGCCCTGGTAAAAAATTTAGAAGGTTTGGCTTATGTCGTCATGCATGCCCTTCAAAAATCAAACCATCACCGAGGAAGTTCCATGCTTTCAAGAGGGAAAATCCCCAAGATTGAAGGGGAATCCTAATTTCCATCCTAGTTTGTCATTCAGTTTTTTTCCAACGATCAACATACCGCCTCAAATGCAACGTGTTCAAATTTGACATTTTCCCGGGCTCATTTACAATATTTAGGGGATTATGTGCATTTTCTAGGCATTAATGGACATAATTCAAATTCAAACAATCGGTGCATGAAAAGGTGCACAAGAACGGTCTGGAAAACCATGCTCGTGTTATTTAGCACATTCTCATGCCTTCTACAAGGAATGGGCCGATATTTCAAGGAAATGTGTGGAAATAGTCAACCATAAATGTGTCATTTACTCGGTTAACAACTATACAAAAACTGAAACACATGGTTGGAAAACATGAGGCCTGGCTTGGTGCCATGGTATGGCCTCACCATGCCCCGATAAAAATTGGAGAATGTTTTCCTTATGTCGAGATGCGCACCTTTCATAAATCGAACCATCACCGAGGAAGTTTCATGGTTTCATGGGGGAAATCACCAAGATTGAAGGGGGGGGTCCAAATTTCCTTTGTCCTTTGTCCACGAGTTTTTTTTCCTATGATGAACATACAACCTGCAAATCACCGTGTTCAAATTTGGCACTTTTTGGGTTCATTTGCCATATCTAGGGGATTATGTGCATTTCTTAGGCATTAATGTGCATAATTCAAGTTCAAACAATCGATGCATAAAAGGGTCCACAAGAACGGCCTATAAAACCATGCTCGTGCCATTTAGTAAATTCTCATGCCTTTTACAAGGAATGGACAGATATTTCGATGAAATGTGTGGCAATAGTCAACCACAAATGTCTGTTTGTTGGGTTTTCAACTATAAAATTGAAATAAATGCTTAAAAAACATGGCGCCTGGCATGGCGCCATGGTATGACCTCACCATGCCTTGTTAAAAGTTTGAGAAGGTTTGGCTTATGTTGTCATGCACGCCCTTCATAAATCGAACCATCACTGAGGAAGTTCCATGCTTTCGAAAGGGAAATCCTCAAGATTGAAGGGGAATCCAAATTTTCTTCGTTCTTTGCCCTGGAGTTTTTTCTACGACGAACATACACCCTACAAATCACCGTGTTCAAATTTGGCATTTTTCCGGGCTCATTTAAAATATTTAGGGGATTATGTGCATTTTCTAGGCATTTGGCGTATATAAATCCAATCCAGCTACAGATGCATGGGTGTGATGTGAGGGGCGTGGATTGCCGTTCGATCACGGCGCATCCAACGGTGCACACGCGCGATCCACGTGGCTGGGGTTCCGGCCAATAATAACGCAGCACACAATAGGCTCAGCGCACACTGTTTCCGGAAGCGATGGAGATGAACCGTGTGCGATAATGAACGAGCAAAATTGTAAGGGAAGCCAAATTTCTATTGTCATTTATGGTTGAGTTCTTGAATACCACCGCACTCTACGGCTTCCCGGCCCCTCCGTCCTAGAGCTCTCTCTAGGTGTCGTCCATGGCACCGCGGTGCATAGTAACTGGTAAGGAAGTGATGGCATCCCGCCGCACCGCGTTCCTCGCTGCCCTTGACCGCGCACATGGTAAGGAAGCAATGGCATCTCACCACGCCGAGTTCATCATCGCCGGCGGCCGGACAGTTACATGGGCGGACTTTGAGGCTGTCATGGCCGAATGGGTGGTGGATCTAGAGGCGGCCAAAACCGCATAGAAGGAGCGGAAAAGGCAGAAAGCAGTCTAAAAAAGAGAGTCCCGCTGCCTCAAGAAAAAAGAGGCCGCATGCCATGGTAAGGAGAGCTTTGCGGAGATCGAAACACGGTGGGCTGCCGCCTACAAGGCCGGGAAGGAGAACACCGGCGTCTGGCCAGCATGCCCTGATGGCAGCATGTGAGAAGTAGTTTAAGTTTGTAGTACTAGAGCAAATTACCAGTAGTACTTTAAGTTTGTAGTATTAACGTACAATGTCGGTAAGAGCATCCTTTGAGGGCTTTGAGCGTTGATTAGCATGTGTGCTCGTGTGCGTTTTTTGCGTTAATCATTAGAAGATCACAAAAACACATGGTTTCTATGCCGTACCCGTCAGCGTTTTTTGCATTAATGACCCGTAAGTCAGTTACCTGTGCGATATTTCCTAATAAACCAGGCGTACCATTGACCGAAAAAATCAAGTACGCGTGTACATTTTTTTGGACACGGGTTCCGCCAACTTTCTTTTTTCTCGCACACGAGTATTTTACGTGCTTCGTCTGTGTTGTGTGTTTCCCCGCCCAAGTTTCAAATTTCGCCCCAAAATTTTCATTAGGCGCGCGATTTCAGAATTTATCCTCCAACCACATCCCCTTCCCCTCAGTATCCCCTCCCTCGCGCCCCCCCTACCGGCATCTCAAACCGCCGCCGTTGCAACCACAGCTTCAACCACATCTACGTTCTACTCGGATCCAGTCAGGTAACCCACCGATCTCTATCACGTCCCTGGCCTGATTGCTTAAATGGCGCCTATGAAACATCCTCATGCCTCCAAA
>NC_041382.1:373539059-373557022 GCF_002162155.2 Triticum dicoccoides
GGCGCGATGGCCGCTGTGCGTGTTGACCCAAGGAACACCTCGCCTCCGCCGCCGCCGCCGACATGGTGTAGGCTCTGGCTCAGATGAAGTCCCCCAGCGACTACCCCCCAGGATTTAACAGGTAAGATCTAATCATCTAAATCTTGCCAATACCACTTGCAACGACTATGATTTGTATGATTGATGTATTAAGCATGTTCATGCTTTGTTTATTTCAGTACTACACACTATGTGATGTTCAAATATTACCATGTCTAGCTCAATTTCACCAATACCAGCAACAAACTTACAATACATGACTCAGGATATCACTAGAGATGCTGCCCATTTTCTATTTTTAGTGGATACTAACCCTGTTGCACTTAACATGCCTGCCCATGTAATTACGCAGGGTCATAACGGCCGATGCTTTTGTTTGCCGTCGAGGTGAGCTGCATCCCATGTCTTACAGTATTTCACATAATTTGTGCAATTGCAGTTTAACTTCTACCCATTTACTGGTTGCCCATAGGTACACATGTCAGTGATGCTGATCCACGCTTTGACTCGGAGGAACAGCTCGCCTCCGCCGTCGCTGACTTTAGGCGAGCTCTGGCCAAGATGAAGTACCCCAGCAACTACCTCTCAGGACATACCAAGTATGTACTCACCAGTTCAATCTTACCAATACCAGTTGCAATTAATGGCTATGTTCTGTACGGTCGATGTATTAAGCATGTTCTAGTAAACATGCCTAACACGTTTTTGCTACGATCCCTACCTTTTTATAGACATCCGGACCATTCTCTGCTCTGGCAGCACCTGCCTTGTGATGTTTAACTATGCCAATTGCATTTTTATCAGTATCGGTTTCAATGTCTATTAAGCATGTTGCAATTAACAATTGAATCCATTTTTAAATAGTTGCTTTTCAATGGCTACAAACTTACAAAACATGACTTAGGATGTTGTTAAGCCTGTTGCAATTAATAGTTGTATCCATTTTTTTAATCTGTCCATTTGCTACCATGCTACTCTCCGCAATGAAGATATACTAGAGATGCTGCCCCATTTGCTATTTTTGGTGGATGCTAACCCTGTTATACTTAACATGCTTGTCCATGTACTTACGCAGGGTCATAACGGCCGATGTTGTTGTTTGCCTTCAAGGTTAGCTGCATCCCATGTCTTACAGTATTTCACATCATTTGTGCAATTGCAGTTTAACTTCTACCATTTACTGGTTGCCTGTAGGTACACATGTCAGTGGCACTGATCCATGCTTCGACCCGGAGGAACAGCTCGCCTCCGCCGCCGCTGACTTTGGGCGGGCTCTGGCCAAGATGAAGTGCCCCATCAACTACCTCTCAGGACTTACCAAGTATCTACCCACCAGTTCAATCTTACCAATACCAGTTGCAATTAATGGCTATGTTTTGTACTATCGATGTATTAAGCATGTTGTAGTAAACATGCCTAACACGTTTGAGCTATTTTCCCTATCTTTTTATAGACAACTGGGCCATTATTTGCTCTGGCAGCACTTGCCATGTGATGTTTAACTCTGCCAATTGCATTTTTATCAGTACCGGTTTCAATGGCCATTAAGCCTGTTGTAATTAATAGTTGTATCCATTTTTAAAGAATTGTATCCATTTCGAAATGAAGATATCACTACAGATGTTACCGTTTTATTACCATTTGCTATTTTTGGTGGATGTTAACCCTGTTGTCGTTAACATTGGCTTTCCATGTACTTACACAGGGCTACAATGGGCGATGCTGTTGTTTGCCGTCGAGGTTAGCTGCATCCCATGTCTTATACATCATCTATTCCTAAATATAAGTATTTTTAGAGATTCCAATATAGACTACATAAGGAGCAAAATGAGTGAATCTAGATTCTAATCTAAACTATATCTATAATTCTATATACATCCGTATGTAGTTCATATTGAAATCTCAAAAAAATACTTGTACTTAGGAACATAGGTAGTTGTATTTTACGTCATTTGTGCAATCTCAGTTTAGCTTCTAACATTTACTGGTTGCTTGTAGGTACATATATGAGGGGTACTGATCCACGCTTCGATCCCTTTTGCGTATGGGGCAATGAGATATTCATGAACAAGCGTCAAGTGAGGAAACTAAGAAAGATTGTTAGGCAAAAGAAACGGGTGATTGGAATTAAGCTCTTTATTTACACTTTGCCAAAGACAACAGTGAACTTTAGGATGGCAAGTAATGTGTTCCCTTTTCCCCCTGCCCACAACAAGTTACTCTATTAGACCTCAGTATCTAATATTTTTCTCTTTTCAGTGATTTTCGAAGCTATTTACTAATGATTACCTTGCAAACTACATGACTGGAGTGGAGGCAACTAAGGTTAAAGTATATAATTCATGCTACCATGATAATGCTCTAGAAGTCTTCCTGAAGGCGGTGAAGGATGGGTGGGTAATCGTCACAAGGGGTTGGACAAAAGTGGTTCGTGCCTATGGCATGCAGGAAGGCACATTATGGGCATTCTGCTTCTTCAACACCGTCGGCAGTCAAAATTATTTACAGTTGTCTCTTCACCTTTACCGCCTTTAAATACTGCGGTTCATCATAGTTAATTGCTGCCTAATCCTGTAATTAGTGAACATATTGTACTGGCAATTTTATTTATGGATTCATTGTTGAACCATTGTGCTGAGAATTTGAATTGCACGTTTCGTATTTCAAAATTTCCAATTAGAATAATAAATTACAGGAAAAAATAAAAATAAAACAGATAGTCATGGACCTTTGCAAATGGTTCTAGCAGTAAAAGCGCTTGCGATGGATAGCCCAATGCCACACAGTTTTCTACATCAAATCGTGTGTGATGTAGTTAATGAAAGCAAACAGTTAACCAAGGCAGAGTGTGTGTGATAGTTACACCTTTCACACACAAGTGTATACATAAAACCGTGTGGGATGTACATCCGAACGGAAACGTTTTCCCTGGATTGACTGTGTGGGATATACATAGGAACGGAAACGTATCCTTGGATTCATCGTGTGCGATATACATACGAACGACAATGTTTTTCTGGGATTCACCGTGTGGGATGTACATACCTACGAAAATGATTTCTGGGATTCACCGTGTGGGATGTACATACCTACGGAAATGATTTCTGGGATCCACCGTGTGGGATGTACATACCTACGGAAATGAATGGGTTTCGATGCCTCGCCCGATTGCACACGACCCCAGTCTGGGTCCCAGGAGGGCCTATCCCCGATGATTTCTGGGTCGTGTGGGAAGGGCACCCTATCACACACACTAACATGGCGACGGTTCCAAATGCCATCACGGAAAGGGGTTTTAAAACGTTTGTTTAGGACCGACGCGCACCAGTGTCACTACAGTATGTGTGAACAAAAATATGCAATCTGGTTTACGAATAGCACACGGTTCATTGATGAAAGTCGTGTGCTGACCAAACCCCGTCACCCCGCCCACGATCTGAGTCGTGCTTTCTGATTGGCCAGAACCCAAACCCCACGGATCGTACGTCTGCATCGTTGGATGCTCCCGGATCAAATGGCGATCCTCATCCCTTTCGACAACACATGCAGTTCCAGTTGTAATTTTATTTTTATGCACAAAATGCACGTTAATCTCAAAAAATGTCTTAAATATAGATAACGATACCTAAAATGCGCCAGAAAATCAAACCTGTGGTATAATGGTGATTGCATACTGTGGAAATTTTTATCAGGCCAAACGATGAAGTCACCGGCCATAGGAGTTTGAATTGACATGTCTCCTTTTGGAAAACCATGATCCTTCATGTGAGATGCTCCGGTTTGGAAGGAGCGGTCATCAAAACGTGTGCCAAACTTTACCAATTTTTTCCACGGGGTCGTGAGAGCACACCGCGGGCACACATCGATTTTGATGATGTCTGAACTCCATCTAAATTTTCTGTAATTAACAGAACAACTAGGCCTACGCTAGTGGCCGCACCTCGCGGCCGAAATGTTTGAGACTTCTCCCCGCTTCTCGAACAAACGCATGCAAACTTACAAAGCGACGCACAAATGATCTGTACACCTTCTTTGCTAGGCTGATAGTAAGGGGGTATGATAGCTAGTATCATGCATGCAACCTAGGCAATTTTGATGAGCTATCATAGAATTAATTAAATGAAGAAAGAGAGGGTTAAGTATCATATCATGAAACCGTGTCATAATAAATGCTATGCTACTATGTGTCATGCATGACAATACAAATAAAGTACTACATATGATACTAGCTACTCTATGATACTATGCATTAGAGACAGTACACAATAGAGTGACATAAGACTAGCCACAATGGGTAGTAACATAGAATGTTACTAGCTAGTCTATGTTACTACCTCTATAGTGGGGAGTAACATATGTGTGGTAACATGCAACACTTCGTTTATTAGGCTATAGACTCATCTTGCCTTGAGATGTGTGATGTTACTCATGCTACTAGTAACTATCTATGTTACCACTTTCCTCTCTTTCTTCATTTATTGCTTGCCACATCATTTATTTTATCCAGATACGTGTGATGTTACTACCTATGTTACTCCCACTATGGGTAGTCTAAGCAGGCTATAAGGAATAGAATAATATATATGTGCTTATTAGTTGGAGGAAAGAGAAGAGAAGCGGGCTTTTGGTTAGTAGAGCCAGCTGCAAAACGAGACCCAAGACACTTTGTGAGGATGTAAGGTGGGCCAACTATTGATAAACTAGTACGTATTTAAAACTTATTATTGTACATGCCCGCTAAGAGGTTGGCTGTATATGACATGGCAACTTCTTATAGCCGACCCTTGGCTGTATTATTAACCATGCTCTTAGTGAGGTAGCTAGTATATCATAGACGACTAGCTAGTATCAGACTAGCCACAGTGGGAGTAATACTTCAGCAGTAATATCGATTCCAACTCAGCAAACTTGCTTATGTGGCAATAAGTTAATGCGGAGAGAGATAGTTGCAGTAACTTAGCTAGTTAATGTAACATCACATGTCCCAATGCAATATGAGTCTACAACCTAATAAATGAAGCTTTGCATGACACTACACTTATGTTACTACCCACTATGAAGGTAGTAGCATAGTCTAGGGATATGTGTATGTTACTAGTGTATGTTACTCTCCATTGTGGCTAGTCTCATACTCCCTCCTTTCCGGTTTAGGCTGGTTGTAATGGTGGTATCATAAGCGGTATCATGCATGCCAACTAGACTTTCTGGATGATGTGGCACACAATTAAATGAGGAAAGAGAGCATGTGGTATCATATCATGATACCGTGTCATATTAAATGTTGTACTACTACTTTGTGTGATGCATGACAGTTAATAAGGCAACCTAAGATACTAACTTATGATACTATGCATTACGGAAGTAGCTAGTATCATACACTATCATATGCATGATACTAGTATACTATGATACTCCCCATTACAACCAGCCTTATAGGGCTAAATTCAAAAATCTCACCAACCAAGGTAGATGGTGAGTGGTGGAATACTTTTTGTAGTTTGCAAAAACACCCAATTAATGCTTTTGTTTTCCTCAAAAAATTATGTTTTCCAATGTATTAATTGAAATACATGCATGCATAAAGTACATGCATTGGTCAACTTTCTCTTAATACTTGCATGCAATGATTTAATGCACCTTGGAATCTAGACATGTGATGGGGAACAACCAAATTGAGCCTTATAAAATGGAAAGACTAAAATTTTGAGATAAGTGTGTAAACCGGAAAGGAGGGAGTATATATGCATGATACTAGTATATGATCGGCAATACCTCTGTAATGCGTGAATGCATAGTATCATAAGTTAGTATCTTAGGTTGCCTTATTAATTTCCATGCATGACGCAAAGTAGTACGACATTTAATATGATACGGTATCATGATATGATACCACACCCTCTCTTTCCTCATTTAACAGTGTGCCACGTCATCCAAAAAGTCTAGTTGGCATGCATCATACCGCTTGATACTCCCATATTACGACCAGCCTTATTAGGGTGGCCATAGTGGGGGTATCATAGCCAGTATCATGCACTCGGGAATAGAAAATATGATGATGTGGCAAAGAAGCAGTAACATAGGTAGATACCATAACATATATATATATATATAAAATAAATGCTATACTACTTTGTGTCATGCATGGCCATAAATGTGGTCATCTATGATATATACTACTCTATGATACTATGGGGTTGTTTCGTTTGAGACTAAGTTTGCCTAGGGTTGCCACATTTAAGGTTAGGCAAGTTTGACCAACTTGGGTGGGTGTTTGGTTCAAGCTACACCTTAGGCAAGCCACACTAGGGTCCCACATCACATACACTCAAAAAGTGTGGCAACATTCCCTTAGGCTTGCCAACTTGTGGCTCTCATTTTGAAGAACTAACCTTAGGCAAGTGTGGCAACATTGTATGGCAAAGTGTGGCATGCTTAGGCCTAGAACCAAACAGCCCCTATATATGCACTATGAAGGTACGTACGTAGTACAATATGCATGATACTATATATATAGTATATGATACTCCCCATTATATAAGGCTGGCCATAGTGGTGGTATCATAGCCGATGATGTCATGCACTCGAAAATAGCAAGTATGCTAATGTGGCAAAGAATTAAATATATATAAAGAGGGTTAGAGTAACATATAGGTAGATACCGCATCATGTTAAATGCGATTCTAATTTGTGTTATCCATGGCAATAAATATGATCTATATATGATACTATACTCTATGTACTATACTATGCGCTATAATTAATTAAAGATAGTATCATACACTAGTATCATATATACTGTATATTCATGATACTAGTATATGACACTCTCCACTACACTCGTGATTTCTTACCATGGAAAAAATTGGAGGTGAAACGATGAACTCATGTTTTCATTCGAACAAAAATATGATGTTAGGTAATGTAAATGTTTTCAAAGAGCACACGGTTCACTCAGGAAAGCCATGTGTCCACCAAACTGTGGCCGATGCACCCCCCACCCCTTTGCCACGCGCGCGATCTGAGTCATGCGTTCTGATTGGCCAGAACCCAAACCCCACGGATCGAACATCTGCACCGTTGGATTCTCCTTGATCGAACGATGATCATCATCCCTTTCGACAACACATGTAAATGTTTTCAAATAGACCCTCCCAAAAAAATGTTTTCGAAGAGCACATGGTTCACACATGAAAGCCGTGTGCCTACCAAACCGTGGCCGATGACCCCCCTTGCTGCGCGCGATCTGAGTCATGCGTTCTGATTGGCCAGAACCCAAACCCCACGGATCGTACGTCTGCACCGTTGGAGGCTCCTAGATCAAACGACAATCCTCATCCCTTTCGACAGGAAATGTAGTCCGGCTAGGAATTGACTTATATGCCAACATGCACGGTAAATACCAAAAAATGTCTTACATATAGCACACGAGACCTGAAATGCGCCAGAAAATCAAACCCGTGGAGGCGACAGATGAACTCACGTCTTCATTTCAAAATTAGTATGTCTTCATTTCAAACGCAATTATTCTATTTGTGCACACGAGCGCTAAGAGGCAACCGTTTGCATAGGCCTTTCCACGCGCGCGGTGACCGGGGTTATTTTTCACCCTTTTCACCTAGGCCGCCAACACCCGGAGTCCCCAACACCCCCCACCGTCTGCCCGCGTTTCGCTCAACTAGTCCACCCAATCTCCTTCACCAGCTCCCCCTCCCCCAGATCCATAGCAGAACCCTCTCCGGCGCCGCCGTGCTCACCTCGGCCATGTGTCCGCTCTTCGCTGTGAAGCCTACCTCCACTGCAGTTCCCAACACGCGGCGGCCCGCGCCTCACCGTCTTTGTTTGCTCGTCAGCCACCCTCAAGCATATCGATGCAGTAACAATCGCCTCTCCTGTGGTCCGGCCGGCTTTGCATTAAGAAGTCTGTTAGTTACTACTCTCCATCGCGGTGAGGCATATTTCCTCGCAATCCCTCTTCCAATTTCGTTTCGTATATTCCCAAATTGGCTATAAAATAACGGAGAGCGTATATATGTTCATTATCTACCTTCCTTACTACATATAAGCTATATTTATTCCAATAAGTTACTGCCTATTTATAGATTGCGGGCGCCCGAGTCAAACAAACTTAACAAATTAGTTGTGGATTTTTTAAATTATTGCATGGCATGTTTAGAAATCTTGATACCAAGTTGTTAGTTTTATGCTTATCCTCCTTTCCTGAGTTTCGAATGTGTTCTCTGTAGATGCCGAGTAGCAGCGACAACACTCATCCAGGCCATGTATCTTCATCTGATTCGGACAACCCTAGGTCTTCAGCAGATTGTGAGGGATCAAGTAGTCTTGAACGGGGTAGAGCTGCAGCAATTACCCTTCCAGTCAGGACATAGAGGAACGCTACAAGGAAGCCCACACACCAGCCTAAAGGTGTATATGAAGTAACCGAGATTGATTTAAAGTCCGGGGATCCAACTATACCAGATAAAGCATGCATGAGGTTCAGGAGTGTGTGTGGATTTGTTGGCAGGGCAAGGCTCAATATTAATCTGCCGGGGTTTCGGAAGGCTGACACAAAAACACGGCGAAGGATAGTCCAGGAGATCATGGATCACTTCAACGTTCTAGAGCAGTGGAGAATGCAGGTGGAACACGCTGCACTGAAAAAGGCTAGGGATGCTTGGAGAAACTTGAAGCACGTGATGTACAAGAAGTACTTGAGTGAAGCCAAGGACCCAATCCCCGCATACCCCCAAATTACAAAGGCAGACTGGGCAGAATTCAAAAGGGTCAGGGCAACTAAAGAGTTTGCTGAGAAGAGTTTCAAGCAATTGGAACTCCAGAAGAAGAACATACACCCCCACCATATGGGTGTGGCAGGATACTATGGCATGAAACTGATATGGGAACAGGAGGACAAAGAAGTAGTAGTGGCGGGTGGGAATCCGACCTTTAGTGAAATCAGGGGCGAACACGCTAGAGACTACTCGCGGGCACGTGAAAAGAGGCGTGATGACAGAACTTATTAATTTTAAAACACACGTGACGCCAAACTGTATGAAGTGATGTTAGAGGCTTGCAAGATCCCTGGAACGTTCTATAGGAACTCATGGCCATGTGATATTTTGTCCATAGCTCTGGACACGAAAGAGCCCCCTGGTCGTGCAAGGGGTATAGGTGTTAATGTCCCGCACAAGAGGGCTTTCACAATCAGCAAAGAAGAGAGGCTTAGCATGAAAAAAGCGAGGAGTGAAATGAAGCAGAATGCATTGTATGAAAGGTTGAAGGAGGAGATTTATCCGGCTGTTCGAAAGGATGTTGAGTAGTCAATGATGATGCAGAAGAGTCTAACACTGACAGATAGCCAGCAGATGGGAGGGGGCGGGCATGGAGGATGCTCCTTATTGTGCGACAACAGTGCACAAGAGTAGTTGTGCATCAGCTGACCCCAGCGATACTGAGACTGCAACTGCTCGTGATGATGCTATATCTCATCTATCTAGAATGAAAGACAGACTGAAGGGCGTGCTTACACATTATGAATGTACATTAAAATGTGCAACAGCCTGGGTTTGCCCACCCTTCTTGGAAGATGGCCTCTTCTTGGACAATGTGCCATTGAAGCCGGGCTATGTGAAGTGCTACGTGACTGAAGTAAAGCTTGGATTCAATGAATTTGCCCTGAAGAATATCCTAGGAGACTTCAATGAGCAAAGGACCTTGGGAGAAACACGGTTACATCACATCCAATGGCCACGAAAGGAAATAGAGTTCATCGATGAGATTCCTGAATCCCCGCCAAGAGCAACCACTGTCGCCGCTCAACCAGTGACGCTCTCCTTGCCACAGCAGCTCTCGCAGGCTGATGCATCAACCTGTGATCAGCCAGCCCGACTTTGTGGCGGACATGCCATGTCATCCTCCGCCCCAAAGCAGCCAGTGGCAAGGCCTACAACTGTTGATGACGCACCACCGGTTCAGATGCCGGCCGCTGAAGCAGCGGGGGGAGACCCAGCTGCAGCACATGCTTAGCAGACCAACCTGGTGGAACAGACTGCTAATGTAACACCCTCGATGCGACTATATCTCCCATGTGTCGAGGCACGACTTAGAGGCATAATCGCATTGAAGGCATATGTCGCAAGTTAGGCAATCTTCACAACATCCCATGTAATATAAATAATAAAAGGGAGATAACATAGTTGGCTTACACTCGCCACGTCAATCAAGTACATAAATAACATTACATCATCCATACACTCAAGGCCCGACTACGGCGCCAAAATAAAAGAGAACCCAACATGCGACAACGGTCCCAATCACCCCCAACTGGGCACCACTACTAATCATCGGGAAAGGAAACATAGTATCGTTGAGAGTCTTCGTCGAACTCCCACTTGAGCTCATACGCGTCTCCTGGAGCGGAATCATCAGGCCCTGCATCTGGTGTAATGGTAATCTGTGAGCCACAGGGACTCAGCAATCTCGCACCCTCGCGATCAAGACTATTTGAGCTTATAGGTAAGGCAAGGTAAAATATGAGTGGAGCTGCAGCAAGCGACTAGCAAGTATAGTGGCTAACTTATTCGCAAAAGAGAGTGAGAAGAGGAGGCAAAGCACGAGTGACAAGCTAGAGAACAACTTGCGCAAACATTACTCCAACACCGTGTCCACTTCCCGGACTCCGCCGAGAAGAGGCCATCACGGTAACACACTCGGTTGCTACATTTTAATTAATTAAGGTTCAAGTTATCTACAACCGGGCATTAACAAATTCCCATCTGCCCATAACCGCGGGCACGACTTTCGAAAGTTCAATCCCTGCAGGGGAGTCCCAACTTAGCCCATGACAAGCTCTCACGGTCAACGAAGGAATAGACCTCCTCCCAAGACGTTCCGATCAGACTCGGTATCTCGGTAACTCAAGACACTTCGACAGGTTAAAACAAGACCAGCAACACCGCCCGAATGTGCCGACAAATCCTGATAGGAGCTGCACATATCTCTTTCTCAGGGCACACTCAGATTGTCCTAGGTACGGGTAGGCCAGCCCAGAGTTGCCCCTCGTGGCCACCGGTAGCTGACAGGTGGACCAACACTCAGAGGAGCACTGGCCCGGGGGGGGGGTAAAAATAAGATGACCCTTGAGTCTGCAGAACCCAAGGGAAAGAAAAGGGCTAGGTGACAAATGGTAAAACCAAGGTTGGGCATTGCTGGAAAAGCTTTAATCAAGGCGAAATATCAAGGGGTTCCCATTATAACCCAACCGCGTAAGGAACGCAAAATCCGGGAACATAACACCGATATGACGGAAACTAGGGCGGCAAGAGTGGAACAAAACACTAGGCTAGAGGCCGAGCCTTCCACCCTTTACCAAGTATATAGATGCATTAAGATAACATAGCAATATAATGATATCCCAACAATTAAATAAATGTTCCAACAAGGAACGGCCTCCAATCTTCACCTGCAACTAGCAACGCTATAAGAGGGGCTGAGCAAAGCGGTAACATAGCCAATCAACGATTTGCTAGGACAATGGTGGGTTAGAGGTTTGACATGGCAATTTGGGAGGCTTGCAAGCAAGTGGTAGGCATCGTAGCAATGTCATAGCAAAAGAGCGAGCAAACTAGCATAGCAAAGATAGTAGTGATTTCGAGGGTATGATCATCTTGCCTGCACAGTTGTCAGAGTTGACCGGATCCTCAAAAGCAAACTCAACGGGCTCCTCGTTAGCGAACTCGTCTCCCGGCTCTACCGAAACAAGACAAACAAGCAACAAGGATACAATCAACCACGTGCAAACTCAATCAACACGATGCAAAGATGATATGCTATGCGGGATGCGATGCGGGATGCAAAATGCAAGATATGACAGGAAATGCATGAAGCCTGGCCTCAACTTGGAATTCCAAGGGTGCCACTGGAAAGATGAGATGAAATCGCTTGAAAATGATATAAAGAACGCCGGAATCGGAGTTACGGTTTGGAAATGGCAAGCGATCCAAAAATGACACCGGTCTGCGATTTACAGCAAGTAGGCATCTAAATGCAACAAAATGAACATGCTACAACACCCAAACATGACAACAAAATAAATGACAGGGATGCACACAAGATGCTTAACAAAAGTCTAGCACTGAGCTACGGCCAAATCATCCATTAACAGGTTCAAACAAGCATGGCAAAAACGCAAATGGTAAAACAGATATCAGACTTAGTGAAATTAACACTTGTCTGGAATTTCAGATCATATAGCCCTCTTCGGAGCAACAAAACAACATGCTACAGGACCTGAACATGACAGGGAAAGACATGGCATGGAGCTACTCAACAAGCTTAACAAAAGTCCCTTAGTGACCTTGAGCCAAAAGGGATCAGAAAATACAATTGCAAGCACGTGAACATAGCAAAAACATAATCAGTTTTCAGACTTAGTGAAAACTGGGACATGCTGAAACATAACTCACGAAGGCATGTTTACGAGCTCGATGCACTCACCACGGTGCAAGTCATGGCAAGACAAGCATACACCCATAAAGAAGGCACAAAACACAAGCTAGACATGGCAAGAAGAATAACATAGCATGCACGGATCAACTACAATAACATCGGCAAAATCGCAAATAAGGTGACGATCTGCCCAGATTCACAACGAAGCAAAAGTAGAGCTCGATTGACTCAAGCTAGGGTGCTCCATAATTGCAAACAAAGACATGGATGGATAGAGCACTACAAGATTAACAAAACTCCCTTACTGATCATCCCCAAAAGAGGCACGGATCACTAGGAAACAACAAGAACATATGGCATCATGAGATAAACAATCCCAGGACTTAGTGAAATCACTAAGTCCCTGAAAACAGAATTAGCAAGTGCACCACTTTGCAAGCTTGCACGAGTCACCACACACATCCTAAAAATACATGGGTTGCACCTCTGAATAGATGGCAATACCCTTAACAAAACATATGTAGAACTCACGGGCATATCATGCACACAATAATCATGGCAAAAATGACAAAAGTGCTAAACGGAGTAACAGATCTGACAATTAACTCAAGTAGCCCTCTTCTAACAGCATTTCGGGCATCAAGATGAGCTCAAATTAAAATGATGCAATGGAATGAAATGGTGTACTCTTTGAGATGCTAAACGCCCAAATTGGAGCTACGGATGAAAAGTTACGGAGCCGCAAACAGGATCATATGGATCAAGAATTTCGGGACTTAGTAAAAAAATCAACCTCTCCTAGGGTTTACTGTAGCTCCGATCCAGATCTGGATCACATGGAGCCCGACGTGGTGGCGGCACTGTTCACGGCCGGAGCCGAGGTCGCCGGCGACGGTGTCGTGGTGGCCGGCGGGGAGAAGAGGGGAGGCGAGGCCGGCCTTCCCCGGGCCGGACCTGATGGCGGCGGAGGAGCTAGCCGCGGTGGTCGGCGCGGCCGGGGCGACGCCGGGATCCGGCGGAGGTGGATCCGGCCATGAGGTGGCGCGACGGGGCGGCGGAGGCGTGCGGCGGTGCGGCCACCGGAGCCGAGGGAGGCGGCGGCGCGGCGCGCAAGGAGGCGGTGCGGGCGGCTCGCGGGGCGGCTGGGCCGGGAGGGCCTGCCCCGGGCCCGAGCAGGCTTCGGCGGCGGCGGTGGTACGGCGGCCACATGGCGGTGTGGGAGTGGAGGCGGCGGTGTGTCCGGCCCGGACGGACAATGTCCGGCGCGCGGAGCTGCAGTTTTTAGGGTTTCGGGGAGAAAGAAGATCCGAAAACGGAGGGGTGTATATATAGGCTTAGAGGGAGCTAGGAGAGTCCAAATGAGGTGCGGTTTTCGGCCACGCGATCGTGATCGAACGCTCTAGGGCATGGAGCAGAGTTTGGTGGGTTTTGGGCCAAATTGGAGGGGTGTTGGGCTGAAACACATACGAGGCCTTTTCGGTCCCTCGGTTAACCGTTGGAGTACCAAACGAAGTCCAAATGGTATGAAACTTGACAGGCGGTCTACCGGTAGTAAACCAAGGCCACTTGGCAAGTATCGGTCTAATCCGGAAATGTTTAATCCCCACACATGAAAGAAAAGCTAGAAATGAGCACCAGAGGAGAACGAAGCGCCGGAACGCAAAACGGACAACGGGGAAAATGCTCGAATGCATGGGATGAACACGTATGCAAATGCAATGCACATGATGACTTGATATGAGATGCATGACAACGACAACAACACACGGAGACAAAACCCGAACCCGAGGAAATAAAATAACTTAACGCCGGAAACGGCAAGAGTTGGAGTACAAATAGGGAAAGTTACATCCGGGGTGTTACAACACTCCACCACTACGAAAGGATCTCGTCCCAAGATCTAGGACTGAAAGAACGCCGGGTACTCAGAACGGAGGTGATCCTCGCGTTCCCAGGTAGCTTCACGGTCGGAATGGTGTGACCACTTGACTTTGAGAAATTTGATCGACTTGTTGCGAGTCTTGCGTTCAGTCTCTTCAAGAATAGCAACTGGGTGCTCATGATAAGAGAGATCTTCTTGGAGCTCAATGTCCTCGAAGTTGACGGTGCGGTCAGGAGTCTTGAAGCACTTTCGAAGCTGAGAGACATGGAACATGTCATGAACATTTGCAAAGTTTGAAGGAAGCTCGAGTTGATAGGCGAGGTCGCCTCTCTTGCTGACAATCTTGAAAGGTCCCACGTATCTAGGGGCAAGCTTCCCTTTGATACCGAAGCGACGAGTACCTTTCATGGGAGAGACACGGAGGTAAACATGATCTCCGATCTCGAAAGCCAAATCACGGTGCTTACTATCATAGTAGCTCTTCTGGCGGGATTGGGCTGCTTTGAGGTTATCTCGAATGACTTTGCACATTTCTTCTGCTTCTGTGATTAAGTCATTACCCAAAAGCTGACATTCACCGGTTTCAGACCAGTTGAGAGGGGTACGGCACTTCCTGCCATACAGAATTTCAAAAGGGGCCTTGCCCGAACTTGCTTGAAAACTGTTGTTGTAGGAGAATTCAGCATAAGGAAGACAATCCTCCCACTTCATGCCGAAGGAGATTACACAAGCCCTGAGCATATCTTCAAGAATCTGGTTGACACGCTCGACTTGACCGCTTGTTTGAGGATGGAAAGCTATGCTAAAGCGGATGTTAGTGCCCATGGCCTTCTGAAAAGAATCCCAAAACTTCGAGGTAAAGATGCTGCCACGGTCTGAAGAGATCACTTGAGGAATACCGTGCAGAGAGACAATACGAGAGGTATAGAGTTCCGCCAATTGAGCTGCAGTGATCGACTCTTTGATAGGCAAAAAATGAGCCACTTTGGTGAGTTTGTCAATGACAATGAATATAGCATCATTGCCACGCTTGGACTTTGGAAACCCAGTCACGAAGTCCATTTCAATGTGGTCAAACTTCCATTCTGGAACGGCAAGAGGTTGGAGGAGACCTGCTGGCCTTTGGTGTTCTGCCTTCACTCTTCTGCAGACATCACATTCATTCACAAATTGAGCAATCTCGCGCTTCATTCGAGTCCACCAATAAGCTTGCTTAAGGTCCTGATACATCTTCGTGCTCCCAGGGTGGATGGAGAGGAGAGAATTGTGAGCCTCGTTCATGATCACTTTACAGAGGTCACCTTTGGGAACAACAATACGATCCTCGAAGAAGAGAGTGTCCTTGTCATCAAGGTGGTAGCACCTGTACTTGGACTGACTCCTGGCAATCCCAATCTTCACCTTTTTCACCATAGCATCAAGAAGCTGGGCTTGGCGAATCTGGTCTTCTAAGGTAGGAGAGACTTGAAGGTTGGCGAGGAAACCTTGAGGAACAACTTGCAGGTTAAGTTTGCGGAAAGCTTCACAAAGCTCGGGTTGATAAGGCTTAAGAATCAGACTGTTGCAGTAAGCCTTCCTGCTCAAAGCGTCAGCAGTCACATTGGCCTTGCTTGGAGTGTACTCAATACTTGGATTATACTCTTGAATCATTTCAACCCAACGAGTTTGCCTGAGGTTGAGATTAGGCTGAGTGAAGATGTACTTGAGACTCTTGTGATCAGTGAAAATGTCCACTTTTCTTCCCAATAGAAGATGTCTCCAAGTCAAAAGAGCATGCACAACTGCCGCCAACTCGAGATCATGAGTGGGGTAGTTCTTCTCATTAGGCTTCAACTAGCGAGATGTATAAGCAACAACTTTCTTCTCTTGCATCAATACTGCGCCAAGACCTTGGAGAGAGGCATCACAAAAGACCTCGTACGGCTTGGATTCATCAGGCGGAGTCAGAACTGGAGCAGTGATCAATTTCTCTTTCAAAGTGTTGAAAGCAATATCACACTCTGGAGACCAAACGTACTTGACGTGCTTCTGGAGAAGATTTGAGAGAGGCTTCGCGATCTTAGAAAAATTTTCAACGAATCTTCGGCAATAGCTTGCGAGACCAAGAAAACTACGGAGTTGCTTCACGTTCTGAGGAGGTTCCCAATTCACAATTGCAGACACCTTCTCAGGATTCACGGCAATGCCCTTGGCAGAAATGATATGACCAAGATAAAGAACCTCATCGAGCCAAAATTCACACTTGGAGAACTTGGCGTAGAACTGATGTTCTCTGAGCTTATCAAGAACCAAACGCAAATGCTTGGCATGATCTTCCTTGTTCTTGGAGAAAACCAGAATGTCATCGAGATAGACCAAAATGAAGTCATTGGTGTAGGCGTTGAAGATGAAGTTCATCATGCGAGAGAACGTCGGAGGAGCGTTGGCGAGGCCAAAAGACATGATAGTGTATTCATATGAACCAAAGCTTGTTCTGAATGCTGTCTTAGGAATATCTTCTTCACAAATGCGAATCTGGTGATAACCCATATGGAGATCAAGCTTGGAGAATACTTGAGCACCTTTGAGTTGTTCGAACAGCTCATTGATGTTGGGAAGTGGGTATTTGTTCTTGATGGTCTTCTTGTTCACTGGACGGTAATCAACACAAAGTCGGTCCGTTCCATCCTTCTTCTTCACAAAAAGAACACCACAACCCCACGAAGAAGAACTAGGCCGGATGAGACCCATTCTTTCTTGCTCATCGAGTTGCTTCTTCAGCTCCTTCAACTCTTCAGGTCCGAGCTTGTAAGGATGCTTGCACATAGGTTCCGTGCCAGGCTCAAGATCAATAACGAATTCAACTGGCCGGTGCGGAGGCATTCCTGGGAGCTCTTCTGGAAAGACGTCTTGGTATTCGCAAACGACTGGAATTTGAGAGATGGCATCCAATTCACCCTTCTCATTGAGAGAAAACAGACGGATAGTATCATCACGAGCGGCAAAGACAATTACATCCTCAGACGAATGAGTCAATTGAATCTGCATGGCTGCACAATCAAGCTGAGCCTTGTGCTTAGAAAGCCAATCCATTCCGAGAATAAGATCAATATCCGAGTCATCGAGAACCGTAGGAGAAGCCAAGAACTTGTAGTCACCCAAAGTGATAGAAACATCCGGAACGATGGAGTTAGCCTGCATGCGCTTACTAGGAGAAACAACTGCTAAACGACTAGGCAAAACTTGTGAAACCAATTCATGCCTATTTGTAAACGGTCTCGAGATGAAGCAATGCGATGCACCAGTGTCAAAAAGAACTTTTGCGGGAATATCATTAACAGGAAGGTTACCCATGATCACATCTGACGAGTCCTCTGCCTGAGTTACATTCATCAAATTGACCTTGGCATGCTTGGGGTTATGCTTGACCACAGCTGTACTTGCCGATCTGACAGGAGGAGGAGGAGGAAGACGCCTCTGGTTGAGGCACTTGTTGGCATAGTGACCCTTCCGTTGGCACTTGTTGCACGTGACCTCTGAAAGCGGACGGTGATACGGAGCACTCGATCTTGGAGCTTGAGACAAAGTCTTGTTCTGAAAGCCAGGGTTGGGTGGG